>NC_058130.1:51595440-51629144 GCF_016433145.1 Gracilinanus agilis
CTACCAAAACAAACACAGCAATTATATGAAAACAACTACAAAACACTTTCCAAACAAATAAAACTGGATCTAAACAATTGGAAAGCCATTGGTTGCTTATGGGTAGGATGAGCTAACATAATAAAAATGACCATTCTATCCAAATTAATTTACCTATTTAGTGCCATACCTATCAAACTACCAAAAAACTTCTTTATTGAATTAGAAAAAAGTATAACAAATTTCATTTGGAATAACAAAAGATCAAGAATATCAAGGGAAATAATGAAAAAAAATATGAAGGAAGGGGGCCTAGCAGTACCAGATATTAAACTATACTATAAAGCAGCAGTCATCAAAACAATATGCTACTGGCTAAGAGACAGAGGGGAAGATCAGTGGAATAGACTTGGGGTAAATGACATCAGCAAGACAGTGTATGATAAACCCAAAGAGCCCAACTTTTGGGACATGAATCCACTATTTGACAAAAACTGCTGGGTTTAGATCAACATCTCACACCCTATACCAAGCTAAATTCAGAATGGCTGAATGACTTGAATATAAACAGGGAAACTATAAATAAGTTAAGTGAACACAGAATAGTATACTTATCAGATCTCTGGAAAAGGAAAGACTTTAAAACCAAGCAAGAGTTAGAGAAAATTACAAAATGTAAATTAAATGCTTTTGATTATATTAGACTAAAAAGCTTTTGTATAAACAAAAACATTGTAGTCAAAATCAGAAGTGAAACAACAAATTGGGAAAAAATCTTTATAACAAAAACTCTGACAGGGGTCTAATTACTCTAATATACAAGGAGTTAAATCAATTGTATAAAAAAATCAAGCCATTCCCCAATTGAAAAATGGGCAAGAGACATGAATAGGCAATTTTCAGGTAAAGAAATCAAAAGTATCAATAAGCACATGAGAAAGTGCTCTAAATCTCTAATAATTAGAGAAATGCAAATCAAAACATCTCTGAGGTATCACCTCACACCTAGCAGATTGGCTAAAATGAAAGAAGGGGAGAGTAATGAATGCTGGAGGGGATGTGGCAAAACTGGGACATTAATGCATTGCTGGTAGAGTTGTGAACTGATCCAACCATTCTGACTGGCAATTTGGAACTATGCTCAAAGGGCTATAAAAGACTGCCTGCCCTTTGATCCAGCCATACCATTGTTGGGTTTGCACCCCAAAGAGATCATAGATAAACAGACTTGTACGAAAATATTTATAGCTGCGCTTTTTGTAGTGGCAAAAAACTGGAAAAGGAGGGTATGCCCTTCAATTGGGGAATGGCTCAACAAATTATGGTATATGCTTGTGGTGGAATACTATTGTGCTAAAAGGAATAACAATCTGGAGAAGTTCCAGGTGAACTGGAAAGATCTCCAGGAACTGATGCAGAGTGAAAGGAGCAGAGCCAGAAGAACATTGTACACAGAGACTGATATACTGTGGTAAAATCAAATGTAATAGACTTCTGTACCAGCAGCAATGCAATGACACAGGACAATTCTGAGGGACTTATGGTAAAGAACGCTACCCACATTCAGAGGAAGGACTGCAGGAGAGGAAACATATAAGAAAAACAGCTGCTTGAACGCATGGGTTGGGGTGGACATGATTGAGGATGTGGACTGGAAACTACCACACCAATGCAACTACCAACAATTTGGAAATACGTCTTGATCAAGGACACATGGTAAAACCAGTGGAAATGTGCATCGGCCATGGGTGGGGGTGAGCGGGGGGGGGTGAAGGGGAAAGTAAGAGCATGAATCATGTAACCATGTTAAAAATGAATAGTAATAAATGTTTAAAATTTAAAAAAAATTGCTCTGTAGCAAAAATGAAAAATATGGAAATAGGTATCTAGTGACAACATTTGTCCAACCCAGTGGAATTCCTTTTTGGCTCTGGGAGAGGGAAGAAAAGAGGGGAGGGAAAGAAAATTAATCATGTAAACACAGATAAATATTTTAAAATAAATAAAATTGTAAAAAATCTTTTTTAAATAGTAAAAAAAAAGAAAATCTGTATGGTAGAGAATGTCAAATATGTATACATCCTTGTATTTTTATTTCAGTAAGAGGTTTGGGAGAGATAGAATTAATGTTGTCAAAATAAACAGTGGAATCTTTGACTCCTCTATTTCCTCCTAACCTACATACTTCCTAAAAAGGAATCCAATACAAAAGTTAGTGACTCCTTAGACTGGCCATAGTGTGTTGTCTTTTTTTTATGGATTAGTCAAAATATTTTAATAATGCCTATAAAGACCCTAAAATAAATTAAATCTAGTTTGCAACATTTTATCAGAATTTTGAAAAAAAAACTAAATAGTGAAATGGTTATTAATACACGATTAAGAAATGGACGTCTTGAATGTTATCCATTTTGATAACTAGTTCAATCAATACTGGAAACATTACATAATTTGATGTAACAGGAAATAGTTGCATTATTCTTCTGCATATTACGTGAACCAACATTTTGGCATTGCTTATTTTTTGCAGTCAGTGCTGATTCCTCTCCATCTGATTATAAAATTAATCTCATCTTTAGCTGAGGATTGGGCACAGTAAAATGACAGATTTTCAAGTCATTAAAAATTCACCATGACATCTGAGGACACAGGATAAGGTTTTCTAGCTCTACTATTCAACGGTGATCCATAAATATATTTATTTTCACAAAATCAGGAAATTCTCATTCTGTGAGGCCAAAGACCTCTGAAAATTCAAGCTTTGACTGAGATTAAACAAATTCTATTTGGAAAGGGTCTCTGTCAATATCATATCCAAAATCTTCATTTCACAAATGAAAAAAAAATACATGGAAGCTAAGTGATTCAGTGAAAGTAATTATAGGTAGTAAGATTCATATGTGGATTTGAAAACAGATCCCTTTATTTCAAGATAAGTATGTCTTATATTCTAATATAAAGTCAAGAAAATGAGGGGTCTAGCTCTGTCATTTGGACCTTGCATGAGATAAATGAAATCTCTGGAGAATATTTTTTTCATTTGTCAACTGACGGGACTAGAATAGACTTACTGATCAACAGAGTCTTTTTTAGTTCTAAAAGACCCTGCTATTGTATGAACAATTTTTCTGGTATCCCACAAAGAATGGACCTTAGGTAAGGCAACTCAACTGTCTATAAATACTACCAGCATTATTTTAACCCAAATTCCAAACAGTGTAGTAACAACAAAGCAATAAAAAAGTAATGTTTCACTTAAGGAATTTTTAAAAATATGCTAATCATTCCCTAATACACCTTCAATCTCCATTGAGTGTTCCTTTGCATCAAAAACAATGAATCACAAAATGTGTGGCTTTAGCATTCATCTAGTCCAGTGATGGGCAAACTATGGCCCGTGGGCCAGATGCAGCCCCCTGACATATTCTTTCTGACCACATGACATTATTCCTAATCTGATGAGTACAATGAGTAGGATACAATACAATGAAACTTTGAAAGATTTGTCTTAGAAATAGACTGATTGATGAGCATTTCCTTTCCTTTGGCCCCGTCTTTAAAACGTTTGCCCATCACTGATCTAGTCCAATCCAAACATGGAGGAAATGCTAATAAAAAATACCCAACGAGTTCATTCAACTTCTATAGGAAGACCAAAGAGGAAGAGGAGACCACCATCTTTCAAGATGATCCATTCCACTTTGGGAAAGTTCTAATTGTTATAACTGAACAAGCCTAATCTCTCTTCTACAGGATGGCTCTTTCCAATACTTCAACAAATGCCATGTCCTCTTAGTCTCCTTTTCTAAGTATGCGGACTTCCTATGACTGATTCTTATGTCATGAATTTAAAGCCCTTTATTATTCTGGTTGCTTTCCTTTGGCTGCTCTTTCTTATGCTCTTTTCTCCCTTAAACTGTGGTGATGAGTACAATTTTCCAAATGATATTTGATTGGGGCAGACTACAGTGGTATCATTAACTCCCTATTCCTAGAATCAAAACCCTTCCTAATGTAGTTAAAGATTACACTGGTTTTTTTGGCTAACACAACACATTTCTGATATATTGAGCTTTCATTCTTCCTAGTACCTCCAGCTTCTTTTCAGATTAACAGTTGTCTCTCCGTATCTCCCATCCCATATCTGAAAAGTTGGTTTATATTGTACTCAGTGCAAGACTTTCCATTTATTCCCATTAAGTTTTATTTTATTAGATTCAGCTTTATGTTTTAACCTGTCAAGATTGCTTTAGATCTTTATTTTTTTCATCTGGTATGTTACTAGTCTTCCTACCTCAATGTCACATGCAAATCTGATGGCTATACACTATGCATTTCATCCAAATTGGTGATAAAAAAAATTAAACAGCATCGACCCATCTATATGTCCCATAAGTACTTTACTGGAGAACTCCTACCACTTTTAATTGAACTTTTTAACAACTACTCTTTGAGCTCAAACTAGTTAATCAGCTCAGAATCTGTCTGAAAGAAATACCAAATGATATAGCAACTCTTGCTCATAGTGCACATAACATTCTGTTCCCATGGTTTCCCACCTTAATACTGAGGAAAGGGTAACTATTTCAATAACTGTTCTGGTTTTATCATTCTAATTAATCATAGCTTTACTTTTTCATTGTTGTTAAAGTAAAGTCTTTTTGACTAGGTTCTCCCACAAAGATAAAGGAAAGATAGATGTTTAGGAATGGAAATGGAAATGGAAAATTGAGAAAAGCATTTGTGCTGGCAGTTAGAAGCCAATGAAAATGTCTTCCCATAAAGTACTTATGCCTTTCGAATCAGGAAGAGTATGCAGGATAATTTTTATCTACAAGAATCTATCAGATCAAATGTAAAGAAGACAGAGAGAAAGAAGATAAGAATAAATTTTGTTCTAGTGAGAATCTCCTTAACTGTTGTACAGAAATATAAAAATAACTCTATGATGAGTTGGTGAGGAAATGAAAGTAGCAATATTTTCGGGCAAGATAGTTTCCTGAAATTTCTCAGTAGAGGAAGGGGGGGTGGGGGTGGGGAGACTAATCCAGCCTTTTCTAAGACCAGATTTAACTTATATTGGGTCAACATATGTAAGAGACCCCTACCAAAATAATCATCATTTAGACTGAAATGAATAGTGAAACTGTGTTTGTAGAAGTGAGAATAACAATATTTAGCATTCAATATAAAGTATAAACCTTTTCTTACTTAACATAAATTGTTGCCTACATCTTTGATTTATTATTGACTTCATTTGTTAATAAGTTGTGTATAAGGAAGTACTATTGAGAAAGAAGATCTTTTGGAATTTTTTTAAAAATCATATTTAATTGAGTTGGAGTATAAGCTAATAAATTAATGATAAAAAGGTATTTAATTGATAAATAAAAACAATTTAGTCATATACCTGAATTGCCATAGTGCTCAGGAAGACAAAATGAATATAACAATGACTTGACTGACAGACTAAGGGGTTGAGGTACCAGTGAAGATGTTAATATTCTAGACCTCATAAAAGCTTATTATGTATGGAATGATAATCTTTCAATTTTTCTTAGCTATATGAACCTGTATAGTTATGATTTTGCGTCTTTTCTTTTCCCATAGAAATTTTCTCATAGAATCATATATAGAAAATGACTTTTGATTACTCATTAGTTTATTGTTATCAATTTATTAAAAAATAAATGTGTTATTAGTGGGAGAAGCTGGGTAGCTCAGTGGATTGAGAGCCAGACTTAGATATTAGAGGACCTGGGTTCAAATCTGGCCTCAGATACTTCCTAACTGTTTGACCCTGGGCAAGTCACTCAATCCCCATTGCCTAGCCCTTATCACTCTTCTGCCTTAGAACCAATAAATAGTATAGATTCCAAGATGGAAGGTAAAGGTTTTACAAAACTATGAATGTATTTTTCATACTATTTAGAAGATTAATGTGAATATTTTTAATATGTAGAGCAATTTTGTGGTACTGGAAATTGATCAGTGTTTTCTAATTTTAGGAATGACCCAGAGCATCAAAATAAAGATAGTATGAGAATACTATAAAGAAATGTAAAATAATTGAAATATTTCAAGATAATTCATAGAGAGGACAGCTAGGTGGTTCAGTGGATTGACAGCCAGGCCCAGAGACAGGAGACCCTGAGTTCAAATCTGGCCTCAGATACTTCCTAGCTGTGTGACCCTGGGCAAGTCACTTAACACCCATTGCCTAGCCCTTACCACTCTTCTTCCTTAGAACAAATAGAGTATTGATTCCAAGATGGAAGGTAAGGTTTTTGAAAAACAAACAATAAAAACAAGTAAATTCAAAGAAAGATTAAGTATGAAATTAAGTTAACTCTCTATATATTTTGTTTATTTAGGAAATACACTGACCTAGGAACTGATTTGTCCATCCTCTGTAGAATAGAATTTATTTATTTTTATTTTTTAATTATTTTAATTTTATTTTTTTTAAACCCTTACCTTCTGTCTTGGAGCCAATACTGTATATTGGCTCTAAGGCAGAAGACTGGTAAGGGTAGGCAGTGGGGGTCAAGTGACTTGCCCAGGGTCACACAGCTGGGAAGTGTCTGAGGCCAGATTTGAACCTAGAACCTCCCATTTCTAGGCCTGGCTCTCAATCTACTGAGCTACCCAGCTGCCAGCTTAAATTATTTTTAAACCCTTAACTTCTGTGTATTGGTTCCTAGGTAGAAGAGTGGTAAGGGTGGACAATGGGGGTCAAGTGACTTGCCTGGGGTCACATAGCTGGGAAGTGTCTGAGGCCGGATCTGAACCTAGGACCTCCTGTCTCTAGGCCTGGCTCTCAATCTACTGAGCTACCCAGCTGCCCCCAGTATGCCCTAGGAGAATAGAATTTAATGTGAAAGAGATATCTCATATATGAAGTTGTAAACATTCATATTTTAGCAATTACATATGTATATACATATACAGATATGTATATATTTCTTTTGGTTCTGATAACTTTACTCACAATTAATTGATAGAAATCTCATGTTTCTCTAAATATCTCATATTTATGATTTCTTAGAGCACAATAATCATCGCATTCATGTCTGACACAGAGTTTGTTGTTTAACTATTCCTCAATCAATGACTTTTCATCTTGGTTGCATTTTCTTTTAGTATGATATTTCAAGAGCCATCTATAGCATCTGAACAGAAAAACCCTTTGGGAAAACTTTGATATCATTCCAAGCAATAAGATTAAGAACTTTAGGGTCTAAAGAAGGATAGGAAGCCAAATAACTGGCTTTGACTTTAACAAAGGACCTGTGTTCAAATCATAGCTCTACTACTTCTGTAACTATGGGCAAAGAATTTATCCTCTCTCTGGGTGTTAGAGCTGTGATCTGCAAAATGAGTATATTGGATTCCCTGACTTCTAGGCCATTTCCTAAATTTTCCCATTCTAAATCTTTGATCCTGTGATTATCTTCTAAGAAAGAATTTGTCATCCCATTCTTCTCCATAAGGATCTAAAATTATCCCCCTTACTTTGACTGGGAAATCTCTTTCCATAGTTCCTATTCTGTGGTAGAGGGCTTTATCTCAATATTCAGCACCACACATATACCAGAGGAGAGGGATGCCTTGTATAGTCAAGATGGCTGTACTCATGTTGTCAACATTTACTACTAGAATTATAGACTATTCCAAAATGAAAGGAATCATCATCTTGAGATTCTTCTAGTACAACCTTCTCATTTTACAACTAGGAAAACTGTTGCCTAGGGAAGAACATGGCCATCCAGAAAGTTAGTGGTATGGCAGGGACTTGAACCAATGACTATTATCTTTACCAACACCCATATATTTATATTACACATCTAAATGGGCCAGGGATGGAAAAATAAATTTTTGGAGTACAATATTACCTCATTTCTTCTGCACTGCATTTTTCCCAAATTGGCATTTTCTTCTTATAATTTATTTTCTTCCATAATATCTGCATTCTGAACAGGAACTGTAATTGCTCAGTGTTGTGTTGGAGGAAATTTTATGGACCAAAGAAAGGGTGAAGTCTTGAAATGAGTGTTGAAAAGAAGTTTGTAGCTATGCTTGCAATCACATTTATAATTCTACTTCCTCAATTCTTTATATTGAAATTCTTTATAATGAAAGTAATGCAAAATCATTAAACTTCCTTTTTTATCTTTGCAAAAAATGTTGAAATTTACCCTTGAACTAAACAACTACAATAAATTGTAAAGAGGAAATGGATGCCAAGCCCTGTCTGTAGTTCTGAGAAGACTATGTCATATTCTGGAGCAGGTGGCAAATAAATGCAGGTGTGGGCCATGAAAGGTTCAACTACAATCTCCATGTCAGCAAAATAGATAAAGATATTGGCAGCAGCTCCTTGGCAACTGATCTTGTTTGCACTTTATAAATTAAAACTTTAATACATGTATTTGTAGAGGTGCCTTTTTTGACATTTGACTTTTGTTTTGAAAGCAAAATGTCACGGTATTTTGAAAAGTGCACATATTCAAAACAAATGCAAAATAAGTGTCTTTCTGTTTGAAAAAAAGTCACCAGCAGCCTAATTACATGAATCTTATGATTTCTGTAGTGAGATTCCAGGGAATCCTTTCCAGATGCCTATGGAAGCTTGCATTCCAAAGTAATGTCTCCAATTTGATGGGGCGTTTGCACTTGGAATGAGGAAACCTAGGATGAAGTCTCAATTTTATTCTATTCAAGTAGTATTTGTGAAGTGCTTCTGATACACAAGGCATTAGGCCAGAGGATAGAGTTACAAAGACAAAAGTGAAAAAATAATTTTCCTCAAAGAATTTACATTCTACTAGAAAATGCATAATCTATTAGGAGATACATCATCATCTCGTAGGGAGATACAGCATATAAATAGCTTATTGAAACTGGAACAGTTGAAAAAGCCTTGGATTTGGAATTATAAAAACTAGCCTAAATTCCAGTATTTCCTGCAGCAGACTTCAGGCATGTCACTAAACCCCAATATGAAGCTATCATTGGCAAAACTTTGAATTTCAGCAGATATGGAAGCAGAGGGAGAGAAAAGACAAACTAATATCTAACTTTTCAAGCCTTGATGACAGGAATGGTGGTACTATCATTAAAATAAATAGGAAAGTTTAGAGCAATGATTGATTCTGGAAGAAATAGAAAAGAATAAAATTTTGAATCTATTAATTTTGAGATGTCTGTGAAGTACACAGATATATAAGTTCAGAAGGTAGTTAATAATCTAGACTTGAAATTCAGAAGAATTTCAGCAGAAGTTGAGAGAGAGGAGAGAGAAAGAATAAAAGTAGGCATAGCACATAGCATAGAGGGTTCTTACACTTAATAAGTGAAAGGAAGACAAACAATCTTTCAAAGTAGTTTTTTTTGTTTGTTTTTCTTTAAATAATGGGGAGGGAGGGGGCAACTGAGTGGCACAGTGGATTGAGAGCCAGGATTGAGAGATGGGAAGTCCTGGACTCAAATCTGGTCTGAGACACTTCCTAGCTGTGTGACCCTGGGAAAGTCACTTAACTCACATTGCCTAGCCCTAGACAGAAGGTAAGGGTTTAAAAAAAATTATGGGAGAAAAATTCTGAATCTAATAAGCAACAAATGAAATAAATATTTCTATATACATAGTAAAATGAAAAGGGAGGGAAAATATTTTACATGAAAACAGAGGTCTCTCTTATGTACTGCTAACTTCTTTCTAGACCAGTGATTTCCAAAGTGGGCGCTACCACCCCCTGGTGGGTGCTGCAGTAATCCAGGAGTGCGGTGATGGCCACACTTTTTTTGTATTACATTCTATTCTGAGTTCAATAAATAGTTTCATAACTTCCAGGAGGTGTTAAGTAATATTTTTTTCTGGAAAGGGGGCGGTAGGCCAAAAAGTTTGGGAACCATTGTTCTAGACTGATAATAAGTTCAACCTATGGCTTTCAAAGGTCTCCATCTTCTCTGTTTATTCCTGGTCTTTTCTCTCTTTCTTGACTTAAAAAAGATACATTTTTTTCATTTTCACTTTTCCTCCTACCTCTTTCTTGCTTTTTCCTTTTCCTTCCACACTTATTCATTCTAATCAAAAATGAGGGAGGGAGAAAAAATGAAGCCCATAACAATCCAGTCCTATTACTCAGTGGACAGCACTGTGGATAAAGTGTTGGATCAAGAGGCAGAAAGATCTGAATTCAAATTTGACCTTTATATTTACCAAGGAAATCCCAAATAGAGTCACAAAGATTTGGATATGACTGAAAAACAGCTTAACAAATGTACCATAACATATAGCATATTAACCTCTTCTCCTAGGATCACACAACTATTAAGTGTCAAAAGTGAGAATTAGTCTCAGATTTTCCTGGTCATCAGCCTTCTACTACATAATTTTGTTGTGTGGTGCAGAGGTAAACCCCTGGGGTTCGGGAAGAATACCTTTTGCTTTGCAAGAATGCAAGACTCTGAAACTTAACTTAAAAATAAATAAGAGAAATTTATTAATTTAGAAAGTAATGTTGAGAATGGCCAGGAAGATATCAAGGTGGAACAGCAAGGTGGAGAGTTGCTCCTTGGGAGGACAACATGGATGGAAAAGCTTTCCCTCAGAGGACATCAGTTCTGGGGTTTTTATACTCTTTACAACTGTGAAGATGTGACTCTAGAGTGGTAATCACTGAAGCAAAGGGTGGGGGAGGTTTACCCAAAGGCATGGGGGTGGTTCTAGTGAATTGGAGGACAGAGGAATATGGTGTGTTCCTTTATCCATCTCAAATCAAAGGAACAATCAAAGGAGAGTAATCCTTAAGGTCAGATGTTTGGGGTTGGAAGTAGCCAGGGCATAAGGGAACAAAGGAATTTTCCTGTTTACAATTTGCCCAGGTTTAGGGGGTATGATGCCCATGCCAATTTCAGTTATTATTCCCATATTTAATTTAAGTTCCTAAATATAATCACTATTATGTATTTCCAGAGGAATATTATGGGACTTCACAGTACTTATACAAGAGAATATATTTCACTGTGTTATGCCAGTCCAGGTGAACTCTATCTATAGTCCAGGAAGCTTCTAGGTTTTGTTTTTCCTTCCTCTTTTAAGATAGTTCCATTAAACAGGTAAGTCATTGAGGAGAGTATATCCTTTTAGGTTTATTCTCCAGGAACAAGTTCGAGTTGGACTCAACAATAATTGAACATTAATTTTAGTTATATTAGAAAATGAACAAATCTTTCTTTATCCTTGAACTACCAGAGGAGACTCCAAGAAAAGAGTAAGTATGGTCATATATAAGACCTCAACTGTCACCAACTGTCACCAGCTGTCAGTCATTCCTTTTCTGGCTCCTTCTGTCCCATCCCCCTTTGCACAAATTCCATCCTTACATAGACCAGGGGAAAAATATGGAAAATGTCATAAGCATGATCTGAAGTGATTTTCTTCAAAATCTTTTGCCTCTTCTTTTCTTTCCCTAGAAGAAAGAAAGGAATCTTTTGAAGAAAGGAAGACTTCAGTGTCTTAGGGTAATTGTAAAAGATATTGAATTGTTATGGGGTTACAACCAGATGTTGTGGGGTAGAGTGGTGAACACCTAGGTTTAGGAAGAATACCTTTTGCAAGAATTCAAGACTTCAAAACTTAGTTTAAAAGTAAAAAGAAATTTATTAGTAAAATAGGATTAATGGCCAGCAAGACAGCATGAGTGGAACAACCCTGGGGACTTGCTCCCAGAATGCTTCAGTTCAGGGGTTTTTATACTCTTTACAATAGTGAGTACTTGATGTTGTGTCATGGTGTGGACGTGACTCTAGAATGGTAAGCACTTAGGCATTCAGTGAGGTGTTTGGTCATCTGACTGGGGTCTGCCAGGGAAACCCTTGTGGTTTAGGAACAGATGGATTCCTGAGATACAGTCTGATGGTATCAAGGTGTAGCCTGGAGGTGCATCTCTTTGTCCATCTCAACCTAAAGGACAATCCAAGGATGAAAGTAATCTCAGGGTCTTATAGATGCTATCAGATGTTCTTGGGTTAGAGTCACAAGGACAGAAAGGAGCAAGGGAATTTCCCTGTTTACTGTTTGCCTGGGTTAAAGGATACAGTGTCTATGTCATCTCTGTACAATGCCCATGCCATCTCCCTACTGTGCCCATGCCATCTCCCTTCCATACCCATGCCAGAACCACATATGAAAGGGAAGAATGATTCCCCATAGGGACTTCAGTCTACTAAGTTAAGGACTTGAAGGGGACGGAATGTTCCTGATCTAATGATTTGGCCACTATTAAAGAGAAAACCAATTCTAATTCTTCAGAGTATCCTCTTTAACAAACACAAAGAAGGTTGGTGGGCATCAGTGTAACAGGGGAAGATTTTGCTCCCATTGGGAAGATAGTTTCCATTTCATTTTGATGTCTAAGGCCCATTCCTTTCTAGATAAACATGAAAAACAAACATACTTTTACAAAATGATTAAGTAGCAATAGTATTAGCCTTCATCAAAATTGTAAAGTAGGAAACAACTTCTTCTTTTACTTTCAGAATCTTTCCACTGCCCCTTAAAGTGTTCCTCACTTCTGTTACATTTCTTCATACTTCAAAGGCACATAGTTACCTGCTGAGATATACCAGAGCTCACCTGTCACATACTAACAAATTATACCTTTGTCCCACTCCTTCCATCAAAATGCTATTCCATTAGTGTTATGTACTTAGCTAGTTGTCACCACAGAACTCCTTGAGAAAATGTAATAATTTATTACAATGTAAAGTTAATGAGTGATAGCTTAATAGGCTACACTTCCCAAGATAATTCTTCATTTAAAAGAGGTGGTTTTATTTTATAGTAAAGGAATGAATCTCTAAGTGTGGAATTATAGACTAAATGACAAATGAATGGCAATTGTCGGACAGGGAATGTTTTCCACTACCTTTCAGTTTATGTTATGTAGGTGGCTGCCTAGTTTATTTATATTTAAGGATAACTTACTGGACAAAGAATCTGAAATGCATTCATTACACTTTCTGAATGACCTTGAAAATAAAATTGTAAACATTAGTAGTAATTTATCATAAATCTATATCATCTGAATTTAAATGCTCAAAAGTAAATAAATACTCTTAAATGTTGGGAAAACCATATTGATATTCAGAGGCGGCTATATCACTCCCTTAAATTCTCAGTGATGTGATCTTAGCCCTTGCTAAATTGAAATGCCATCAATTCTCCCAATACACTTGCTGTGCTCAGACATTCGAATTCTGGTTTTTGTAGCCGTGTCGCCATCCAGTGGGGAAGGCCAGCTCCAGACATCTAAAGAGGCGATGGGGAGATGACCTCCTGCCAGAAACCCTTATCTGTCACCTTTCTTCCCCCAGATAAGCTGGGGAGATCAATCTTCCATCTGCCAGGTAATAACAGTCTATTGTACAAAATTGATATGTGGGTCGAAGGTTCTCTAATCAAGACATCTGATATTTCTCAAAGTTTCTGCATGAGAAATTATATTAGGTGGGATTTTAGGTCATCTTAAATGGCATATACATGCTTACTGATTTTCAATGATGATTTCCTTTTGAAATTTCTAAAAGAAACATGAACAAATATCTCCTTTGACGTGCTGAGAAATCTGCCAGCTAGCCCTTCCCCCATACCACGACTGCTCTCCATTCTCATTCCCAACTCTTGGAATCTCTAGCTTGCCTTAAATTTCAACTCAAGTGCCACCTCCCAGCAAGGTTTTCCTGATTCCCTCTGAGTTGTTTATAAACTTTGCCCCTCCCCCCCAAAATCTTCTAATGTACTTTTATATATTTTGCAATTACTTAACTCCCTACATGTTGTTTTTTGTTTCCTCCAATAGAATGTAAGTTAATTAAAGATAGGGGATATTCATTTATCTATTTATTTATTTATTTGTTTGTTTGTTTGTTCATTTATTTATTTATTTATTTAGTTTGTCTTTAAATTCCTAATGACTAGTGCCCTGGGACTCAAGAACTCTAATCCTATAAGTTGCAGAGACTCTTCTCTGCTTCGATAGGCATTTCTTTATCCTGGAGGTTCCTATGTCAAATATAGTACTGGTCCATTACTGAGCTTTATTGGTTATCTCATTCAAATTTCTAACATAATTCTTTACACATGTTGTTGTTGTTCAGTTGTGTCAATTGTGTCCAACTCTTCATGACAACATTTGTGTTTTTCTTTCCAGAAATACCAGAGTGGTTTGCAATGTCCTTCTCTACCTCATTTTACAGATGAGCAAACTGAGGCAAGAAATGTGAAGTGACTTGCCCAGGGACACAGATAATAAGCATCTGAGGTTGTATTGGAACTCATGAACCTGAGTCTTCCTGAATGTAAGCCCAGTGCTTTATGCACTGTGCCACCTTGTTATATATAGTAACTACCCTCATTATATATATATAGTAGGGAATTAATGGAGTTGATAAATTGAATCAAACTGATTTGGATTGATAACATTGACTAATAAGATATTATAGCTTAATGAGGGTTTATAAGTTATCTGTACAACCTTTGATCCAGAGATCCCATTGTTTGGAAACAAACCCCAAGAATAACATACATGTAATCTATACATGCATGTATATTGGTATGTATAAATGGATAGGTAAAAAGTTAGAGGTATTTGGATAGGTTATACATGATTATGTGGCTGTACTTTGTGTGTACAACTGTATGTACACACAAATTTGCATTTATATTATAACACTACAGGTATCAGGGTGATTTCAAAGTTGGACCTTATGAGCAAAGACAAATGATTGTTGAAGATGTCTTGGGGATTCAGAAAGTTAGTTGTATGACCCTGGGCACCTCATTTCTCTAGAATCTTTAGTTTCCTAATCTCTAAGATGAGTTTAGTCTCTATAATTTCTGAGTCCCTTCTGGGTTGAACATTCTAGTAGTGTAGATATCATTTGAGAAAAACAAATCAACCTCTATATAATGAAGACTCAAATTTTCATGAACAATCCTTTCATTCTGTTCTGCAATTCTGCAATGTAAATGAAATAGTTTATCCTATTGATTCTTCTATTGATGTATGTCAATTTTATTATAAAAATTAAAAGAAAAAAAGAAAAAATAAAGTTTTGTGAAATGAATCTTACAAGAATGGGAGTATTTTGCTTGATCACATGGGTCAATGGGGATACAATTGGGGACATAGACTCTAAATGATCATCCTAATGCAAATATTAATAAAATGGAAATAGGTCTTGATCAATGACACATGTAAAACCCAGTGGAATTGCTCATTGGTTACAGGAGGGGAGGGAAAGAACATGAATCATGCAACCATGGAAAAATATTCTAAATCAATTAATTAAATAAAAATTTCAAATATAAAAAAAGAATGGAAGGGTTTCTTTTCATCTTTTATGCAGAATCTATTAGACTACATGTGAGATGCACAAGTATAGTCTAAGAAAATGGAATGGAAAAGAACCTAATAATGAACTAGAATAAGAAGAAGAAAGGCAAAAATGGGAAGAGGGTGAGGTTGGGAAGGCAAGTTTTGTTGTCTTTATAGTTTTTCTTTGAACTTGTTCTATATCACACAAAAAACAATCAAATTTTCTTAAATGTGACATTCATAGATAAGATTCTGATCCTGAAGTCACTACATGTATATTCCACCTCACATCGACAGGTACCTTACTGCTTTTTCTATCCAATTTTATATGTAGTTCTACATATTTTTGCATATTTCTCTTAAAAAATAAATAGGGGTCTAATGTACATTTATAACAAGGTCACAAAGTCCAATAATATCAAGTAACCCTCTACTCCAGTTGGATCTTATAAGTATTTCAAAGCAAAAAGCACTTTATTTTTTGCTCACCAGTTGTTCACATCACCTCTTTAATTAAACATATGTGAATTTTAGCATTTCTATAATTTTTTTTCAGTTGAGTCAGTCATGTCCATGTAATCCCTTTTAGGGTTTTCTTGGCAAAGATTCTGGAATGATTTGACATTTTATTTTCCAGATCATTTTCCAGATGTAGAAACTGAGGCAAATAGGGTTAAGTAACTTTTCTCAGTCTTTTTTAGACTGCTAGCATCTGAGGCTAGATGTGAACTGAGACCTTCCTGACTCCTGGCTTGGCATTCTATCCATTGTGCCACCTAGCTTTCCCATTTGTGTATTTTCAGTAATTCAATTTTTAATAATTAAAAATATTTCAATAATTGCATGGATCAGTGATCACATTGTTATGTGTCTTCTCTCCAGTAATATAAATTTTAACTCATATATAACTAAGTTGCTCAGTGGATAGAGAGCCAGGCTTAGAGATGGGAGGTCCTATGTTCAAATGTGGCTGCAGACAGTTTCTAGCAGTGTCCCTGAGCAAGTCACCTAACCTCAATTGCCTAGTCCAGTGATGGGCAAACTTTTTAAAGAGGGGGCCAAAGGAAAGGAAATGTTCATCTGCCAGTCTGTTTCTAAGGCAACTGTTTTGAAATTTCATTGTATTGTATCCTACTCATTGTATTCATCAGATTAGGAATAATGTCATGCTGGGATAGAACATTTCAGGGGGGCATCTGGCCTGGTCCATAGTTTGCCCATCTCTGGCCTAGTCCTTTTATAGCTATCTCTCTTGGAACTGATATTTAGTATCTATTCTAAGACAGAAGGCAAAAAATTTTCAGAGAATAATTATATTTCATTTTAGAGGGGAAAACTAATATAGTCTATATGACAGGAAACTCAGTAGTTGTTGCTTCTATTAAAAGGGTCTAAACATACAAGGGGTTTTTGCTTTCATTGTTCTCTCTTCAGTTCATTTCCATCTTGATATTAAAGCAGATAAGTCATCCAAGGCCTTTTCATATTCATTCCTTCTATTGAATAAGGTTCTCTATTTCAGCCTCCTAAACCTTTTTTCTCTCCCCAATATGAGGCTATTGAAATCTCAGGCAAGAGAAACCAGAAATATTGTTGGAAGTTATCAGAAAAGAATGGTTTCTAAGAGGTCACCTTGCATTTGAAAACCAAGAAGGGCCTAGGGAAGATTCCAAATCTGATTGATAATCATTCATGTGATAAGTGTGAATGGAATAACAATGAAAGGAATTTGTGTCAATTTTCAGAACTTCACTGAGCTCCTCATTCCTAAAGACCAGTCTGTCAGGATGTTGATAATATTTAATGTTTATATAGTCATTCAAGTCTTTTCCAAGTAGTTTACAAATACTATCATATATTTTATCATCACAATAATCCTATAAGGTAGGTGCTAGCTATTATAATCCCTCATTTTAAAAATGAGAAAACTGAGGCTGATAGAAGTTTGACAGAGACTAACTTAAGGTCACTTAAAAATATCTAAAGCAGGATTTGAAACCAGGTTTTCTAGGTTTTAAGCCAGGTATTCTGGCTACTGTGCCATGTAGCTGCCCAACATTAAAGTCCTTCTTGGTATTCCTTTCATACCTCAAATATTTGAAATAATAGGTGCTACCTTTGACTCTCACAATGGTCAGGCATTCTGCAGCAGCCAAGGGACATTGTCCACAGCTTGAATTTTCCATTTCCATTTTCAATTTTCTAATGGCTATAACATCACTCCAAAATGCTATCTTCACCTCTATTTTGTGTTTAATTTGTCTCAGAACCTGCAACATGGTGGCCATCCCTAGGGTTATATCCTTCTGTCAACTCATTCATGTGAAAAGTGTCCTGTACTTGCTTCAGAATAAAGGCTGACATTTATCCTACTGGGGCTGTAGGAAGAAAAATAAAAACCAAATAAGAAATTCTCTGTCCAGTAAGATGAGAAAAAGTATGTTCCTAGAGTACACAGCCAGGCACCAGAAACAATTTTAAATCTAAACTACCTGGAGCTTGTAGATGTTACTCTTTATAATAAGTGATTCAGCCTGGTTTGACACTAGAGTTCTGAAACACAAAAGCTAATTCATATAGAAACATTCTACTACATCCCTGCACCCTGACAAGAAGAGATCATAGAACTATATATTAGAATCAAAGGGATCCTCAGAAGTCATTTGGTCAAGACTCTTACTTTCCAGATGAGAAAATTGAAACCTAGAGTGGGAAATAAGTAATATGCCAAGGAGCATAAAGTTATTATGAATTGAGCTCCCTTACTCCAAATTCAGTATCTTTCTCATTTCCTTATGCTTAGACTTGAAAACTGAGTCAAAGTATGCAACAAATGCTTGCTATTCACTTTCAAACCCTATTTCATTGTAAATTATGGCTTACCCACATGCCTAATTTGTTTAAAGAACTTGGAATCTAAAGTCAGAATGTCTGGAGTGAAAGTGTTTGGTCTTTCATTTTATATCTTGGTCATTTTGTGCATATCACCCATCTTTTCTTGGACTCAGCTTCCTAATTTATAAAATGGAAAGGACTAGATGATTTCTTTAATGTCCCTTCTACCTCAAAATGTTCTGTGATAAGTTTGTGACCACATATTAAGATTCTATGATGTGCGTCAGCTATGGGAGGGGGTTGAGAAAGGGGAGGGAAAGAACATGAGTATAGTAACCATTGAAAAGAAATCCTAAATTAATTAATTAAATAAAAATTTCCAAAAATAAAAAAAAAACATTTGTTTGAAAAAAAAAAGATCCTATGGGCATGAACTGATACAAAGTGAAGCAAAGACAACTGGGAAATCCATTTGCATAATGATTACAAAAATATAGATGGAAAGAAAAATACACCTAATGATATGAAATTATTAAAAAAAGAGCTAGAAGGCATTTCTCCTACTTCTTTTTTATAGGTGGGTCATTTTCTATGTGTTACCTGATATATTTTTTCAAAAATATTTTATTTTTCCTGATTAGATGCAAAAACAATTTTTAATATTTGTTTTCTAAAATTTTGAGTTCCAAATTCTATCCCTCACTTTCCCCACCACTTTCCAATGATGGTAATCAATTTGGTATGATTTGTACATGATCTTATTAGTCACATTGTAGAAAAAAACATAAAAAACAAAAATGATAATGTGGAAAATAGTTTGCTTCAATCTGCATGCAGGTTCCATCAGTTGTTTTCTTAAACTTTTTTCTCCAGATCATATGTTGGTATGATTTTTAATAATCATATTCTGATATTTCATGATCCATATTCTCTCCTTCTCTGCCACTCCTCCCCCTTTCCCAAGATGACAAGTAATATACAGAATGTACATGTGTTATTATATAACACATTTTCATGTCATTATGTTGTGAAAAAGACATCAGTTACAGTAGAGAAAAATTCATAGAGGAAATAAAGTGATGAATTGTGTTGTTCAATCTGTACTCTGACTTTGTCAGTTCCCCAATAGTAGTGGATAGGCATTTTTTATCATGAGTTCCTTGAAATTGTACTGAATCCTTACATTGCTGAGAATAGTTGTCATTCAATGTTGATCACTGTACTTTATTGCTGTTACTATGTACAGTGTTCTTCTGGTTCTGCTAACTTCACTTTGCATTACTTCATGTAAGTCTTTCTAGGGTTTTTGTGATCATCTTGTTTGTTTGTTTTTTTATGGCACAAAAATGTGCCCATAAAAATTATGTACCAAAACTTGTTCAAACATTCCCCAAATGATGGATATCCTTTCAATTTCTGGTTCTTTCCTACCACAAGAAAAACTACTATAAATGTTTTTGTACAAGTAGGTTCTTTTTTCCTATCTTTGATCTCTTGTGGATATAGACCTAGTAGTAGTGTTGCTGGGTCAAAGGGTATGCATAGTTTTATGACCCTTTGGGCATACTCTCCTTAATGATTTTATTGGTTAGTAACTCAACTAGAAGTGTTTAGTGTTCCAATTTTCCCACATCACCTCTAGCATCTATCATTTTCCTTTTTTTGTCATATAAGTCAGTCTGAGTGGTGTGATGTGGTACCTCAGAGTTCTTTAAATTTTCAGTTCTCTAGTAAATAGTGATTTGGAACATTTTTTTAATATAACTAAAGATAGTTTCAATTTCTTCATCTGAGAACTGCCTGCTCATATCCTTTACCATTTGTCAGTGGGGAAGTGCTTTGTATTCTTTTAGATTTGACTCAATTCTCTAATTGAGAAATGAAACCTTTCTCAGATTTTTCCCCCAGTTTATTGTTTGATTTTTTTGTGATTTTAAAAACTTTATTTAGTTAATTAATTTAGATTATTTTCCCATGGTACAGGATTCATGTTTTTTACCTTCTCTCCTCCCACCCCCTTCCATTGCCAATGAGCAATTCCACTGGGTTTTACATGTATTATTGATCCAGACATATTTCCATATTATTAACATTTGCACTAGGGTGATCGTTTAGAGTCTATATCCCCAATCATATCCCCATCAAACCATGTGATCAAGTAGTTGTTTTTCTTCTGTGTTTCTGCTCCTACAGTTCTTACTTTGAATGTGGATAGCGTTCTTTCTCACAAGTCCCTCAGAAATGTCCTGGATCAACACATTACTGCTAGTAGAGAAGTCTATTACGTCTGATTGTGTCTATTGTTTGCTCTTTAATCATGGTTTCTTTGCTTTTTTTGAGTGCAGAAACTTTTTAAATTTAATGTAGTCAAAGTTATCTACTTCATGTATCATAATGTTCTCTGTGTCTTGTTTTGATTTAGATTCTTCCCTTATATATAGATCTGACAGGTAAACTATTTGGTGCTCCCTAACTTGTTTATGGTATCAACCTTTATTTCTAAATTGTGTCCATTTTTACTTTATCTAGAAAGAATTATATAAACTAATGCAAAATGAAGTATGCCTGATATTACTAAAATTATTTTTTCTCCAGTTTTATTCTTGCTCTAAAGGGCCACTCTGGAATTGACAGATAAAGAGATATATCTGAAAGTGGAAATGATATAAATACAGAATATATATATATATATATGTAGATAGATAGATATAGGTATAGATATCTATGAAATTTAATTTTAAAACAAGAAATTATAATGATATATGAGGAACAATGGATCCTTGGCCTTGATTAGCCCAAATAACACTCTATAATATCTTTGCAACATAATTTAGACCATTGGTGTTATAATGGCTGTGACTCTGGAAGCCAAGAATTAGAGATTGGGATTTATCTTTGAGGTAGTGTACCAATTTATTCAAAGTCATTGATTATTTTTTAATGTAAGTTCATTAGTTTATTTATTACATTAAAAAAAACTTAGGCAACTCCCTTCCCTTTCTCCCCTCCCCTATTAGAGAAGGCATCATTTGACAAAAAGATGTATGCATAAATAAAACTACATCTTGTTTATTTCTATTCATGACTCCTTTAAATAGATCAGTCCAGGACAATAGAAATATTCTATGTGTCAACTCTCTAAGATCAGGCTTTCCTTTATTTTGGCAAACACTCTCTGGGGCCTCAGTTACTTCAATTGCAGTGCTGATAATTGGATCTCAAAAAATAAAAGAAAATAGCATGCATTATGCATTTTCAAATTTAATCTGAATGACCAACGTATTTTTCATCACCATCTTAAGTCTGGGCAAGCAAAAATAATAAATGAAGCCTCAAATTATGTTTTCTGTGTTCCAAGGTGCAAATTCACATGTCAAAATTTTCCAGTTGGCTTTCAGGAACCAGTTGGCTCCAACATAGACTTGTACCTGTGACATGGGTAGCAAAAGTATTCTGACTAGATGATCTCTATGATGCTTTCCAGCTAAAATGTTCTTATCCAAATTGATGGTGCATAAGGATTGAATCCCACCCCCCCCCCAAGAGATCTTCCTATTTTTTCAATGACATGAGAAGTTTCTACCATTGAAGACAAAGCCCTTCATTTCACAGAGATGAGTTTTATGAAAGATATTACCTCAATTTACTTAGCAACCAAGTCTTCATTAAACTCCTCTTTACTGTAAGCCAGCCTTATGGGATAGTAATAATCACTAATATATAATGTTTCAAGGTTTGTGAAATAATTTGTATTACATCAATATAATTTCATTTGATTTAATTCCTATTAGAACACAATAAGGTAGGTGATATAGCTATATCCATTTGACAGATGAGTAATCTAAGGCTAAAAGATGTTATATGACTAAGGAGAGAATATTTTGATGGAAATTTGAAGCACAAATATCATTTTCCCCAAAGATTAAATTTTTGGCACATGAAGAAGAACTAGAACAAGAGACATTAGCCCATAAAAATTTTTAGTTTAAAATTCCAATGACTGGAACAAACTGAGTGCAAACAAACTGAGGAAAGGGTACCTTTCCCCAGTAAAGGTTCCAAATCACAAGAGGAAAGTTTCCAAATCACAAGAACCTATTTCAAATCTCAACTCTTATAACAGAAACATAAATTGAGAACTGGAAGGAAACTCAGAGCCAGCTAGTCCAATTCCCTGAGTTAACAGAGAAAACTAAGGCCCATAGAGAGGAAGTGATTGGCATGAGGTTCCACAGGAAATAAATATCAAAGGCAAGATCTAGTTCCAGGTCTTCTGTTTCCAAATACTTTATCCTTCATTGTGTTATTTCCTTTGTATTTATCTAAATGATTTTTAGGAAATTATTTAATCTCTGTACCTCAGATTTGTTATTGATTGAATGAGGTCAACCTTGAAAACATCTGATGGCCCTTTCAGTTCCATATCAAAATATTAGTACTATGAAGCAAAGGAAACTTAATTTAACCAAACTCACACAGATTTTTAAATTGCCAAGCTGGAATTCAAATCAGCTCTATAGAAAAAGGCAAGTATACACCTAGATCTATTTGGACTTCATGATCCACTGGTAGTAGAAAAGTGTTCCATTATGTCAGGGTTTCTAGAGGTCATGACTAGAAAGAAAGTGAGAAGAGTCAGAGAGGGAATGGTTCATCAGTCCTCCAACTGAACCCTCCCTGCTCCACACCCAGATGTTGCTTCAAGACTGTAGAGATCCTCAGCGAGTAAGTCACTCATCTTTGTGCCATTTAGCATATTTCCCCATGGGAAATTTTTTTAGAATGAACATCCAGCAAAGTCTTGAAAAAATAACAAGACAAAGGAGTAGACTAAGAGTTGAAACAGGGGTATTTATATATAATCTATTCATTGAGGACAAACATTATTAGATCATACAAGCAGATATTTAGCTAAGACCCTGCTACCTGGAATATACTTAGAAAGTTATAGAGATTACTTGGTTTAACTTCTCATCTGTTATGTGAATGCCCTGTCCATGATTTTCCCCAAAAGTGACTATTTATCCTCTGATTCAACATTAAAGTGACAGTTCACTTTATCACATGGCAGTTGCTTCCTCCTTTTGACCCAGTTTTCCTGAAGTCCTCTTCAAATGGTTCTGTAATTGAAAAATGAAATGGGTAGAAGGGAAAAGTTAGTAAGTATGGGGAAGCCATGTAGATGAAAATGAAGATATCACAGCTGTGATCACCTCTAGTATTATTGTGAATGTTTGTTTTACTGATGCTTTTAAAATATGAATTCATTGTTGATTTTCAGATTTTATGTCACCATTATTTTTGACAGTGTCCTTCTTCATCTTCTCAGAATGTCACTCTATATAAAAATAGGCTTATTTAAAGAAAAAAGAGGGAAAAAATCAGAATTATTTTTTGGCATCATTGTCAATTTCCTGGGGATGAAATTAAGCCTCGGGATTGTTTTAATTTGCTTTTCTCTTTTTAAGTAGTTGGGAATAATATTCACATACTTGAAAATAGTTTTTAATTCTTTTAGAATAAAAAATTTGTAGATTTGGGAAAGAACTTGAAGGCAACTTAGACCTTAAAGGAATCTATACCCATTATTTATAATTTTCTTGAAGCTATTCAATGGAGAACCCATTGCCTTCTAAGGCAAACCATTCTACTTATGTACTCCTCTAATTGTTAAGGTTTTTTTTCCTGGCATCAAAATTAATTTTTTTTCTTTTTTGCTTTGCCACCATTTCTACCCACTCCTCTTGATTTTGGCATTTAGATTTGAATAAAAAAGAAAAGTTAAATTCCCTTCCCAGGGCAGCTGGGTAGCTCAGTGGATTGAGAGCCAGGCCTAGAGACAGGAGGTCCTAAGTGTTCAAATCTGGCCTTGGACACTTCCCAGCTGTGTGACCCTGGGCAAGTCACTTGACCCCCATTGCCTACCCTTACCAATCTTCCACCTATAAGTCAATACACAGAAGTTAAGGGTTTAAAATTAAAAAAAAAAAACTCAACTAAATTCCCTTCCCATATGACATTGAATCAAATGGTTAAACTGAGTTATTATTTTCCCAGATATCTTCTCTTTCAGGCTTTGTTCCTTTTTTATAAGTCAGAACATTGCTTCTTTACAATCTAGTAGTACCTTCTGTTCTTCACATTATTTTAATGTAGAGAAAAAAATCTTAACTTTGGCTTATCAATTACATATACTCAACCTTTTAGTAACTGAAGATGAAGTTTTTCTGGATGAGGCAACATGAATTAATTAAGGGTGGATGGAATCTCTCGTACTATTTCATTAATTATTTAGGTAAACCAACTCTTCTTCAGCCTATTTGTTTTCTATAGTTTTCTATCATTTCATCCACAAAAAGTCATCCACTTGGCAGAGGAAATATTAGCAGAATATGAAGTGAACAGTTTTACTTTTTTCTGGTAGTTATTGTCCCATCTACCTAGAGGAATGTTTCTAGCCCTCTTTGACTTTATTAAAAATATATCAACATATAATCTCGAAAAAGTAAAAATTAGATTAAAAAATAGTCCTCTTGAATAAGTTTTGTTCATGGGACTCTACCTCTCCTTTCTCTAAACCCTTTGGAATTTCCATTAAAAAAGTTGATGTTTCTGTACCTTGATTCTCTCTTTTTTCACATCACAAACTTTAAGAGAGAGTGATAACCTGCCTAAAAGGTTACCATCATTTTTAATATTTAAATTCCCTGTCCACATTTATTAGAAAATGGTTCTTATTCTTATATAATTGTCTTAATTCTCAAGATTTTAAATATAAAATCCTTATCTTAGATATTTGGCCAAAACTTTTCCCCCATTTTTCCTTCTTAGAACATAATAAGATTAGGTCATTCAGGTAATAAAAATCAGGGGAAGATTTTGAATCTTCATCTTTTGAACCCAAATCCAATATTCTTTCCAATGTGAGATGCTGCATTGACTTTATTCATGCCAAATTTTCTACTTTTTTTTTTAAAACCTTACCTTTCGTCTTGAAGTCAATACTGTGTATTGGCTCCAAGGCAGAAGAGAGGTAAGGGCTAGGCAATGGGGGTCAAGTGACTTGCCCAGGGTCACACAACTGGGAAGTGTCTGAGGTCAGATTTGAACCTAAGACCTCATATTTCTAGGTCTAGCTCTCAATCCACTGAGCCACCCAGATGCCCATTCAAATTTTCTACTTTAAATCATGAGAACTGCCTAATTTTTATAATCAATACTAATATTTTTTTTCACCACTGCTAATTTTAAAACTAAGTGAGATACAAAGAGAATAGTGGATTTGGTAGGGATGGAATTGCACCATGTCTAGGACAATATTTGTTTAAATCACTTGCTCTAGACTTTGTTCCTATAGTCTATCTGCCATTTCCATAGCCATCTTACATCTTACCTCATATAGAGAAGCTGCATTAGGACTTGCTTACGAGGTGCTCTCTATGGAGCCAAAGTTTCCACTTTTATACGTTTAAAATCAGTCTATTGAAGAAGAATTTCCTTGAAAAGTAAATTGAGAATTTGATGACTTTTATGTACAATCTCTGAAAATGGCACAGCAGGACACAAATGCACTTGGTACAAGAAAGGTGCTATTAGTAATACTAGTAGTATTGTTATTATTTTAACACTTCAGCAATTACAGTTTTATGTTGATACTGTCAAAAGAAAGGAATTATAGTGTAAAATTAGCTTTATTAATAGAGACACATATTGTACAAACAGGAGAAAATTTAGATTGTTTTTAGCAGAATGCAGTTGAGGATATTCTGTGAACAGACTAGAAAAGTCCCAAATGGATATTTTGGAAAGATAGAAACAGTACTAAAAATGGTTTATGGCCTTTAGAAACTTAACTAATTTGGAATCAGAGGTTTACTGCTTCACACATATTTTATGAGATTACACATTTTTCTCTGAATGTGTGCTTTTTTTTTTCCTACCCAGCAAAGGTGATTAATGTGCCAGCTGCTCCTTATTAATCTTCATTTCCTAAAACAAATCTGGCCCTATGTTTGGAATATGCTGTACATCACATGTACAGACCACATACTTTAAACCAAATTAAGTTTTGGTCACAAGCTTATTAAAGAAAAGAACTGTGGGTAAAAGCTAGAAGGAAATAAATATCTGGACTTGTAGCTTTGGAGTTCTTAGTTGAAATGTGCTGACATTGAGGATTGCTGATAGAAGCTTGAAAGTCTGTTGGCTTCCTCATTCAGTACAAATTTCTTGGCTTAATGATTTTTTTCCCCTTCCTTATGGCATGGATGCCTCTTACTATAAAAATAATTTTGGTCGATTTTAGGCATAGTGAAAGGTAAGGGACTTGAGGGAAGGAGAATCCTGCTACTATTTTATTTCACTTGAATAATCTCCATTGATTTACAATGATCAGATCATCTTGACAGTTGCCCAATCTTCCTCTTCATATATATTGCCTGTGCAAATACTTTTCATAAATTAAGTTAGACACTGTAATCTCCCTCTGGTTTACATGATGCCCCAGCTAATCAATGTTCCAACTAAAAAAGAATCTGAATGTCTTACATTTTTGTGTTACCCACAAAAACATAATGGCATAGGAGAATTCTAGGGCATAGAGAAATGGCACTTGAGATACCTTAGGCCCATGATGGCCAACCTATGGCATGGGAGCCAAAAATTGAACACAGAGCACTCTCTCTGGGCACACTCTACTCCCTCGACCCCAAGTCCATTACTAGAAAGGCAGAGGAGCTCTGGTGTATCTGCTCCCTTCCCCCTCTCTACTGTGCCTAATGACATTTTTTTACTTCACTTGACCCTCTGTCCAGCAGCCCAATGGGAGTGCTTTCTCACTCCCCTGTATGAGGTAAAGGGTGGGAGAGGGCATGACAAATGGTCTCAGGAGGGTGGGACACAGCATGCAGTCTCTAAAAGGTTTGCTATCACTGCCCTAGGTCCTAGAGTACAAGGTGGAAATAGCTTCTCTTTCAGAGAAGATTCAGGGCCAGGCAGCACATAATATATTCTAGGTCCAGTGGCCTTTGCTTAGTCCTCATCCTTCACACTTTTCACATAATCCATTAGCCCCTCCCTTTTGATTGCTACTTCTGCCACGGACTTCTATGGCACTGTCCTTTATGATCTGAGTATTTTATCTCCTTTCATTGGATTATGATCATTCTCTCAGTTATTAAAAGTAATTGTCTCCCAAAGTCCTCTTCTCTTCTCTCTTTTCCTCTCTTTCCTTTTCTTTCCTCCTATCATCTCCTTTCCTCATCTCTTTTCTCCTCTTCGCTCCCAAATCCTCCTCTCCTCTTTCCTTCCCCACTTCCCTCTTCTCTTTTTCTCTCTTCCTTCTCTCACCTCCTTCTTTCCTCTCATTTTCTCCTGTCCTCTCTTCTTGTCCCTATCTTTCCCCTTCTCTCTCCCCTTCTCTCCTCTCCTCTGCTCTTCTTTCCATTAAACAGTCAATAAATTATTTTCTTAGTTTCATTATTAGGGGAATACTTCCATATTCATTGATGACTTGGGACTGTTCTGTGACTTCAATCATGTACCTTTAATGTATGATAAAATAATTAACATAGAGAAAAAATCTTCTCTATTATGTTTCAAGAACTAGTGATTTGCACTCTGATTCTGTAATGCATCTTTGTCTCTCCTAAGCTCTTTTCACCAAGGGTTTGAAAACACATTACTTCATAATGGCTGAATTAAAGAAAGGCCAATGACAGGTAAATGACTTCAGTAAATGAGATGAAGCACCAGGAAGGTTTAAGCCTGCCTAAAGGATGAATGACTCATTACTAGGGTTTTAAACAAGAACATACTTTACTGTCTTTTTTTTTATTCCAACTTAATGAATAGAAAGGTCTGTGCTAAAAGGTTTCCCTGTACCAGGGACAGCAGCAACTGAACCTCTATATATCTTTGCCTTGCATCCACATCTTTCTCCTTCCCCCTTGCTCACCTTGTCAATTAAGCCATCCAGTTAAGTGACTTACATTCCAGTTTCCTGATAAGAAACAGAAACTTTCTGCTATTTTTATTTTCCTAGTAAGCAACATAAAACTTGTAACAAATTGGTTCTCAATGGGAATTGAATAGGGTAGATCACAAAACTAGTTGACCAGACCAGTGCTGAGTGATATTTGGTACTACACCTAGCTAACAAGCTGTATTTAGGGAGAAGTTGGTCCATAGGGAAAGAACAAGTTAGGACTAAGAATTGAGTCTAAGTAATAAGAGTGAGAATGACATTAGACTTTAGGGCATTAAGTTATACCAGAGAACAGATATGGTATAGATTCTAAGAAGATCAGAACAGGTATGTTTACCCTGGGTAGAAAGGGCAACCAGGTATTGGTTAAGCATACAGAGAAAATCAATATTGAGGGTTCAAAGTAGGGAGAAAAAATAACTAATACATACTTATGTTTAACTATTAAAATATGGATAAAAATCCATATTTGTGATGGTATTCATTTTAAGATCTACTGCAGGTCAATAGGTCCATATAAGAACTTATTGCCTACATGACTCCTTATTGTAGAAAAAAAGATTCTTTATGATTTTTGTGGGGGTATCCAATTTTAGTAGTCTTTTTAGTGTACATAGATAATTTCTGATGTTTGTATACGCTTTTATTTCCTGAATAACAGCTACTTTCAGGAGTGAAGGCTGGGGAGAGAGTGCCAAGGCCTGTGATTCATTGCTTTGGTAAATTTTCTGGCAGAAAACTTTATTCATCTAGAAAAGTTTTAGATCATTGTTTTGGAGCACTAAAAGATTAAATGACTGGACTAGTCACGCAACAATATGTTAAGGACCAGAATTTATACTGTCTTCATTAAAAAATCAATTCTTTTAAAAAATAAATGTATTAGTCATTTTAATATTCTTTTTTATTTTGAGTTGTGAATTTTCTTCCTTCCTTCCTGCCCTCTCCCATTTACTGAAAAGGCAAGCAATAGTATATTGATTATAAATTTGAAGTCATGGAAAACATTTCCATATTGGACATGTTGAAAAAAGTCCAAAACATAAAGAAAAAGAAAAAAAAAAGGATGCTTCTACTTGTATTATAATTCATCACTTTTCTCTATGGGGGTGAACAGTATTTTTCATTCTGAGTTCTTTGCAGTTGTCTTGGGTTGTCTTGATCAGAGTAGGTAAGTCTTTTACAATTGGTAATTTTTATATCAATGTTACTATGTATCATGTTCTCCTGGTTCTTCTCATTACACTTTGCCTTGGTTCATATAAATCTTACCAATTTATATAAACCTTTTCCAAACTATTCATCATTTCTTATACCACATTTGTATTACATCACAATCTCATACAACAACTTGTTAGCTATTTCCCAGTTGGTGGTCATCCCCTCAGTTCCCAATTCTTTGCCAACACACAAAAAAAGCTGCTATAAATATTTTTATACACATTCATAATTATTCATCATACAATATTGTTGTGACTACAAGTAATGTTCTGGTTCTGTTCACTTCACTTTGTATCAGTTAACATAAGTCTTTCTGGATTTTTCCTAAATCATCCATTACAATCATATATCCCAACTTTTTCAGCTGATTACCAATTGACAAACATCCCTTCAATTTCCAATTCTTTGCTATCACAAAAAGAACTACTATAACCATTTTTGTACAAATAGGTCCTTTCTCCCTTTTAAAAATCTCTTTAGAATATAGATCTAGTAGTGTTATTATTGGACCAAAAGATATGAATGGTTTTGAAGCCCTTTGGGCATAATTACAAATTACAATCCAGAAATAACCCAGAATTATTTCACAACTTCACCAACAGTGCATTTGTGTCCCAATTTTACTACACCACCTACAACATTTGTTATTTTCCTTTCCTAACATGTAAAACAATCTGATAGGTATGATGTGGTACCTTAGAATTGTTTTAATTTCTTGCTGTGATATTATATAAAATGCTTACTTCAGTATTCATAAAGGAATTTGATCTTTAGTCTTCTTTCTTTTCCCTGTTTCATTCACACCCTCTTTTATTTATCAAAACTGTATCTATTTCATGAAGGGAATTTAGTAGGACTATTTTTTTATGTATCTATATATAATATTGGGATTAATTATTTCTCAAATTTTTGTTATAGTTCACTTGTAAATCTGTCTGTTACTGGAAAATTTTCTCCTTAGGGGATCCATTTATGGATTTTTCTATTTCTTTTTTATGATAGCATTATTTAAGTTTTCTATTTCTTCTGTTAATCTGAGAAATTTATATTTTGTAAATGTTCATCAATTTAACTTAGACTCACCTTTACTCGCATATAATTGGGGAAAATATCTTCTAAAAATTGCTTTAATTTCATATTCATAAGTGCACTTATTCTTTTCATTTTTTGATACTAGTGATTTGGTTTTCTTTCTTTTTCAAATCTAATTCACCAATTGTTTATCTACTTTATTGTTTTGTTTCAATAAAAAAATCTCCTAGGTTCATTTATTAGATGAAAATATTAACTTTTAATACTTTTATGTCTTTTGATTTTCAAGATTCTCTTTTGGCATTTATTTGGGGATTAAAAATTTGTTTTTTTTCCTACTATTTATTGCTCTGCTCCTTTTCTCTTTCACTCATTTATGCACTTAGAGATGTAAAATTCCCCCTAAGAACTATTTAGTTTGCATTTCACAAGTTTTAGAATATTGTCTCATTTTCATCATTCTCTTAAATTATTGGTTGTATGATTTGTTCTTTGATCCACTTATTATTTAGGACTAGATCACAAAATTACATATTAAATTAAATCATATTTATTATATATTATACAAATATAAATTATATATTTAATAAAATTAAATGAAATTAAAACAAATCATTTTAAGTATGTGTTTCCAAGGACTTTTACTGAATGTAATTTTTATTGCATTATGGTTTGAGAATGGAACATTCAATATTTTTTGCTTTTCTTTATTTGGTTTTGATGTTTTAATACCCTAATGCATGGTCAATTTTTTTGTCTGAAATGTACATTTTTAAAAGCAGTATGCTCTTTTTCATTCCCATTCAATTTTGTCCAGTGATTTATATCTTTATTTTACAAAAGTCTTTTCACTTCTTTAAATTCTTTCTTATTCATTTTGTGACTCCATTCATCTACCTGTAAGAGATAAAATTTGAGGCCACCATTTTCTATTTCTTTGTGAAATCTTCCTTTAATGTGCCTTTCATGAGATAATTTTCCCCATTTATCTTCTCCCTTCTATCTTCCCCAGTGCATTTCTCTTTTTCACATGCCCATTTTGTTTAGATCATCTCAACATAATTAACTCATTCCTGTTATCTCTGTCTATGTATAGTCTTTCTTACTGCCCTAATAATGATAAAGTTCTTAAGAGTTACATGTCTTATCTTTTGATATAAGGATATTTAAATAGTTTAACCTTATTGAGTCAATTCTTATTTCTCTTTCATGTTTACCTTTTTATGAGTATCTTGAGTCTTAAATTTAAAAGTCAAAATTTCTATATTTCTGATCTTTTTATCAGGAATGCTTGAGGGCTCTATTTCATTAAATATACATTTTCCCATGAAAATATATACTGAGTACACTATCCTTGGTTGTATTCTTCCAGAATAGCTCATCCCAAGCTCTCTAATCCTTTAAGGTGGTAGTTACTAAATCTTACATTATCCTGACTGTGGCTCCATTGTATTTGAATGTTTTATTTCTGGGTACTTGACATATTTTATCTTTGACCTGGCAGCTCTAGAATTTAGCTATAATATCTCTGGGAGTTTTCACTTGGAAATCTTTTTTGGGAGACAATTGTTGAATTCTTTCCAGATCTATTTTATCTTCCAAAATCTGGATGTCAGAGCAATTTTCATTTTAGTTTCTTAAAACATAATGCTCAGAATCTATCTTTATTCTTGGCTTTCAAGTAATTTGATAATTCTCTAATTCTCTTGTCTCAACCTATTTTCTAGATTAGTTGTTTTTCTGATGAGATATTTTACATTTTCTACATATTCTTCTTTTTTCACTATTTTGACATTGTTTTAGTGTTTCTTTAAAAAGAAACCCTTACCCTCTCTCTTAGAATTTATATCAATAATCAGGCAGAATAAAAGTCAAGACTAGGCAATTTGAGTTAAGTGCCTTGGCAGTTAGGAAGGTTTTAGGCCAAATTTGAACCCAAGACCTCTCCTCTCCAGGCCTGAATATCTAGCCACTGAGTCACCAACTGTACATGTAATATTATTTCTTAACGTCTGAGAGTCATTAGCTTTCATTTGCTGGATTCTATTTTTAAGAAATCATTTTCTTCAGTGAGCTTTTGTATTTTTCCATTTGCCCAATTCTGCTTTTCAAATTATTATTTTACCCTATATTTTTGTGCTTCTTTTACTAAGCCATCAATTTTCTTGGGAATGAATGTGTGTTATTCTCCCAAGCTTTAGGCTTTTTTACAATTCTGTTTTCAGAGATAATTCTGAGGGTTTTAAAGTTTTTAGCGCTTCCATTGCATGTGATCTAGAGAAAGTTTGGACACTGTTCCCTTGTGACCAAAAACAATATTTCTCCACAGGGCCCCTGTTCCCTTGAACCAGCAAGCACTCCTTTCTACCCTAAAACTATGGCTCAGAATTGGATATGGGCATGAGAGTTGCCCAACACTACCCTTTCTTGCACTCAGTGTTAGCACAGGACTTCCTTGAAGTTTATTTCTTAGCAATTGGATCTGAATTCTCCAGAATTCTATTTCAGTTGTTATTTTATTATTTTATTTTTCATATATGATTTTTTATTTTAGTAACAAATTTTCACATATATTTTCTGAAGTTATATGATCCATTTTCTCCCTCCCTTCTTTTCTTTCCCCTCCTGGAGCTGACAAGCAATTCAATCTGGGTTATACATGTATTATCATGCAAAACCTATTTCTATATTATTCATTTTTGTAAATGATCTCATGTAACCAAAACTCTAAAACATATGCTCAAATAAATTAGTGATAAATCATGTGTTTTCATCTATATTCCTATTCCAATAGTTCTTTCTCTGCAAGTGGAAGCATTCTTTTTCATAGTCCCTGAGAATTGTCCTGGATTCTTTTATTGGTATTAATAGTAGTCTAGCACATTTGGTTGTTCCACAATATTGCATTTGCCGTGTATAATGTTCTGGTTCTGCTTATTTCACTATGCATTAGTTCACTTAGTTCTTTCTGCAGTCATTCTGTTTATCATTCCTGATAGTCCAATAGTATTCCATCACCATTATATACCACAACTTGTTCAGCCATTCCTTAATTGAAGAACATTCCTTAATTGAAGAAACTTTAGTTTCCAATTCTTTCCCACCACAAAAAAGAGCAGCTATACATATTTTTATACAAAAAATTTTTAATCTCTTTGGGATACCAACCTTGAGGTATTATCTTAAGGTTTTCTGGAGAAGCATACTGGGATATCTTGGGTGTTTCCTCTACTCTACCTTCTTGGCTACTCCCAAGAAGTCCCACAAGG
>NC_058130.1:51646436-51688936 GCF_016433145.1 Gracilinanus agilis
AAGAGAGGGAGGGAGGGAGGGAGGAAGGAAGAAAGAAAGAAAGAAGAAAGGAAGGAAGAAAGAAAGAAAGAGGAGAAAGAAAGAAAAATAGAAAGGATCTCACTGCTCTCAAGAAGCTCTTATTCTAATGGAGGAGAGAATATATGAATAATTATGTACCTGCAAAATATATTCAGAGTAGATGGAAGATAATCTCAGAGGAAATGAATAGGAAAAGAGAATTATTTAAATTCACTGATGTTAATCCACATGAAATAAATGTATCAGCTTTGATTTTCAAGGGTGTGGGAAAACTTGGAAAAAGGCACTGTATGAACAGACATGGTTGGGTTGTCATATGCACCACTGCAGGTCATATCTATATCAATATCCTCACAGCTCTATTTTGGTATTTGAATATGTATACAAAAAGAGAGGTTTAACTTGCAAATTTTAAAGCCAAATCAAATGGCATAAACCATGCTTGAGGCAGGTGGCACTGTGTTTAGGTCTGGGTGCCCCAATTTAGAAATGTCAGTGGTAAGTTAGAGGAAGTCTGGAGAAGAGCTACCAAGATCAAGAACAGTCTCAAGATCACTTCATATGAAAATCTCTTTGAAGGATGTGTGGAATTGTTAACCAAGAAAAGAAAGAACATGGAGTTAGAGATTGGTTGCAAATAATTATTTTAATATTGTCACTTGCACAAGTAATTAAATATTTTGTATTTTATTCTAGAAGGCAGAATTAGAAGAAATAGGTAGATCCTGGAAGTATTTGAAAGAATTTTATTTTTTCCAAATAAAACATTTTTAACTGTCACAGTTATTTGAAAATAAAATGGGCTGCTTTAGGAAGAAATGGGCTCGCCATTGCTGGAGATTTTCTAAAAACCAAACGAGTATTTGACAAGAATTTTTCAGTCAGGTATAGGAAAGACTAGGTCCTTTCTAAGCTGTATGCTTGTGAGCATGGAGCAGGAAGTATATTCTTGTCATGGAAGGGGCTCTCATATCATCTCTTTCCTTGAATTATTTGTAAATACTTCAATTCATTTTTGGATCCTCTCTCTGGTCCTTACTTTCCTCCTCCATGAAATAGCAGAATCATTACATGATAAGTAAGATCTCTCTCTACTCTAATAATCTTTATTGATATGATTTGATTGGGTGTTTCTTTTTCAATAGTATGGAAAAAAAGACAAATTCTCCAAGAATCCTCTCGTTATAACCATGTGATCTGTTTCACTGATTCTCATTTCAGTTTCCAAGGCACTTAACATGAAACTGCCATTTACTTTTGCTTCTTTAGGGTTAATAATCTCTAGATTACGTGAAACATTGGATTGTTAAATGAGTTATCACAGCCAAGGGTTATCACAGCCAAGGGAAAGAAGCCCATTTTTATCATTTTTCACCCCATTGACTTGAAATCATTTGTTTCTCTTTGTCAGTAAAGTACTATCTTAGATTGTGTGTATCCTGTTATATAAATCAACACATTTAAATGCAAAGAAAGTAGATCTTTATTAAGAAGTAATAAGACAGACTAGAAAGAACACAGAATTACATAAGTTAATAATAATAGCTAGCATTTGTATAGCACTTTTAATGTTTGCAAAGTACTTTATAAATGTCATCACATTTTATCCTCACGACAACCCTAGGAAGCATTTACTTGTATTATCCTCATTTAATAAATAAAGAAACTTAGGGAAAGATTGATTGATTTGTCAAGCTGATGAGAGTCTTCAGCTAAACCTAAACTCAGATTTCTTAACACCAGATGCCAGAGTTTTACCCACTGTGGCATATAGCTACTGAAGTCAGAGAACCAGAGTTTGAAGAGTAACTCAAGTACACACTAAGAGTATAGCCTTGAAAATTAATTCTGGACTGAGCTGGAAGATGATGGAGTGGTAGAAAGAAGTTGGTAGATCGGCTCTCTCCACAAATTCCTTCAAACAGATCTAGTAACACAGCATATCAAATTTCGATGGGGAAGTTCAGGAAAAAGTCATAGTGATTCCTTTGTCTACCTCAGCTTGGCAAAGGGACACAAAAAGAAAGAAAATACTGAGAACAGAGTCCAACAAGCAATAAACCACATATGGAGTACAACTGCAATCAGGGAAATGCTGTTCATCAGCTCAAGAAGGAGACCTGCAAACTGATATCTTTGTCACTATTTACCAATTCTAGGTCACAGATCTGGTGATATGGGAAGAAGGGACTTGCAAAGTGAAGGACTGCAGAGTGTACTGAGAAAGGAGGAAGTTCAGAAGCAAGCAGCAGCAGTGGTGTGATGTAGACACTCCAAGCTAACTCCACCTAAAATACTTTAAGGTCTATTGTTAATCCAAACCTGTGAAGTTGGGCTTTCCCTCCTAGAGACATTCTCATGTGACAGTCAAATGTGAGGTCTGAGACCTCACCTGTGACAGACTTGGGGTTCTCAAGTTCTCAAGATTAGGGTTTTTAGATTCTAAGCTGACACCTGGCACAAGCCACTTTGAGAGCTCTGAAAACTTTCAGGTTCCCAGCAGCAAAAACTGACAAGTATACTATTCTGTGTTCACTTAATTTACTTACAGTTTCCTTCTTTATATTCAAGTCTTTCACCCATTCTGAATTTATCTTGGTGTAGGGTGTGAGATGTTGATCTAAACCTAATCTCTCCCATATTGTTTTCCAATTTTCCCAGCAGTTTTTGTCAAATAGTGGATTTTTGTCCCAAAAGTTGGGACAAATATAAATCAGATAAGGAAATCAAAAGTATCAGTATGCACAAGAAAAAGTGTTCTAAATCTCTAATAATTAGAGAAATGCAAATCAAAACAACTCTGAGGTACCACCTCCCACCTAGCAGGATGGATAAATTGATAGCAGGGGAGAGTAATGAATGTTGAGAGGGATGTGGCAAAATTGGGTAATTAATGCACTGCTGGTGGAGTTGTGAACTGATCCAACCATTCTGGATGGCAATTTGGAATTATGCCCAAAGAGCGATAAAAGAATGCCTGCCCTTGCATCCAGCCATACCATTGTGGAGTTTGTACCCCAAAGAAATCATGGATAAACAGACTTGTTCAAAAATATTTATAGCTGCGCTCTTTGTGGTGGCAAAAAACTGGAAAGTGATGGTATGCCCTTCACTTGGGGAATGGCTGAACAAATTGTGGTATATGTTGGTGATGGAATACTATTGAGATCAAAGGAATAAAAAACTGGAGGAATTCCATGTGAACTGGAAAGACCTCCAAGAATCGTTGCAGAGTGAAAAGAGCAGAGTCAGAAGAACATTGTACACAGAGATTGATACACTGTGGTAAAATAGAATGTAATGGACATCTGTACTAGCAGCAATGCAATGACCGAAGACAATTCTGAAGTATTTATGGAAAAGAATGCTGCCCACATTCAGAGGAAGAACTATAGGAGAGGAAACACAGAAGAAAAACAACTGCTTGAACACTGGGTTTGATGAGGACATGATTGGGGATGTAAACCTGAAAAGAGCACACCAATATAACTATCAATAATATGTAAATAAGTCTTGATTGACCACACATGTTAAAACCAGTGGAAATGTGAGTTAGCAATGGGGGGGGGAGAGCTTGAGGGGGTTAAGGATAAAGTAAAAACTTGAATTATTTAAACATGGAAAATTTTTCTAAAAATAAAAAATAAATAAAAAATATTGGGGCTGTCTTTGAAGATCTTTATTGTAGTCTAATCTCAAAATCAATAAACTGATTCATCATATAAAATTTTTATTTCACTTACCGATTATCAACTTTTCCAAGTACCTTTCTAATATTTTACAATTTCATTTGATTTATTATATGTATAATTTAAAATATTTTAAATGTTTTTTTTCTTTTTTCAAATAAATACCTTTCATGTTCTAAACCAAAACAATAGCATTAGTGGCTTATTTTGTATTTTGATCTGAAAAATAAATAAAAGCCATTCAAAACTAAAAAAAAAGGAAAACAGTTTGGACACAAATCCAACTAGAATTCTTGGGAGGATTGGAAGAAGAGTTAAAGAAAACTTCTAAAAAGTGGAGATTTTTTGGTAAATGGAATGATAGTGCTTGAGGAAAAATTGGATAAGAAATGAAGGCTCTGAAAGAAAAAATTAGAAAGTGCATTAATAGTTTGATACCAGGGATACAAAACTTTGCCCAAGCAACAATCTCCCTGAAAATTATAGAAGATCAAATGGAAACCAATGAGTTCATGAAAAAATATGAAATATTTTAAAAGTCAAAAGGCTAAAGAAAAATGGAAGAAAATGTAAGAAGTCATATAACAAAAAATAGCTGACCAGGAAAACATATATAAGAGAAAAGAAATCAAGAATCCTTGAATTATGTGAATATTACAATAAAAAAATGTAAACATCCTATTTCAAGAAATCTTAAAAGAAAATAACCCCATTTCTTAGAACTAGAAGCTAAGGTAAAAATAGAAAACGTCTTCTGAAAGAAACTCCAAAATCAAAACTCCCAGGAACATTATAGCCAAAATCTGTACCTTCCAGTTCAAAGAAAAAATATTGCAAACAGAATGACAGAGTTCAAGAAGTACTTAGAAATCACAATCAGGATTACAAGCTATTTAACAGCCAACATTATAAAGAAACAAGGAACTTAGAATATTATATTTAACAAAACAAAGGATATAGAGCCATGCATCATGTAGTCAGTAAAACTGTATAAAAGACTACTTGGGACAAAATGTCTCTGTCATGAAATAATACTTCCAGACATTCCTGATGAAAAAACCAAAGGTACTGAGAAATTTTGAAGTTCAAGCATATGAGTGAAAAAATAATCTAAAAAAGTAAACACGATGGAAGAATGTTAAAGGACTAAGCAAGGATAAACTGCTTACATTAAATGTGGGAAGATAATATTTGTATCCCCTCTAAATCACATCATTGTCAGAGGGAGGGAGTCCAATTAGACAAGGCCTAGGAGTGGTTCTCAGAAGAAGAAAATGCTGGAGGACAGCAAGGGAGAGGAAGTTTAGGGAAAATTATTTTACTTTTTGTCAGGATCTACAAGTAAATAAATACTTGTTATGCAAACAAGATGGATGGAATTATGGGACAAGAAGTTGACGCTTGAACCTCACCTATTTACAGTGGTCAAAAGAAAGGATACAGAAACAGAAAAGAAATGCATTTCACTCAAAAGGGAAATAGGAAGAAGGGGAAAAGTGGGGATGGGGGAATTAGAGGAAGAGTTAATTAAGGGAAAGTTTAGTCATAAGAGAAAGAAAAAATGCATACAAAGATAAGTCTAACTCTTTTTGGTGTGGGAAAAGACACCTGGGTGAGAGGAGGTACCTGTACAATGGGTAAAGGTGAACAAGTTATATAGAAATGTTATAGAATACTCTTGAACTAAATTTTTATTAGCTTAATGAGATTCCAAAGAACTATTGAAGAAACATGCTACTCACCTTGAAGAGGTGAGGGATCAGGAATACAAAATGAGAGAAATATATTTCTTTGGATATAACTAAAATGGAAATTAGTTTTAATTGACTATACATTCAATCAGAAGTAGAATGTCTTTTGATTACAGATCCAAAGCACAACATGGAGTCCACTTTCTAAGAAGAGTATTATAAAGGTAGGGGCACTGGATATAAGTTTATTCATCCATCCATTCATTTATTCATATCAGATACTCACTTTTTCTTATTAATTCCAAATTTTTTCTCTTCTCTTGTTACAAGTTATAATTCTGCTTTTTTCACCCCATGAAATTAGTCCATAGGCTTCTTTTTCAGAGACCGTTGGTGAGTAAGGCCAGCAAAATGGCAATATTTCAGTCTCCCCTCAACCCTCACTCATCCTCCAAATTCAAGTTGGGCCCTAGACTTAGAAAACTATAGGTTGCAATAATCAAAGCTTTACCTCATTGTGCCAGCACCCTAGGCTAGAGGTGACTCACTCTCTTTTTATCCATTTCTCCAAGGAAAGGCAATTAAGAAACTGTGCCTCCTGGACAAAGAGAAGGGCTGCTGTCATTTCTGCTTCCTTCTGCCCCATGGTTAATGCCTGAGTGTGCTCTTTGAGTCAGGAATCATTTGTCTCATGAATAATGCTGTCATGAGTGATGCCATGCCCCAGTAAAGCCGTTCAAAGGTAATATTGGTACACTCGAAAGAATGTATTTAAAAGCTTGGCATGATGGTACAAACTTTTAACCTCTGCTATCAGATAGGCTGAAGCTAATCGGTCTCTGGAGCTTTAGAGATGTGAGCTATAGTAGGGCTGAATTTGATTGGATATCTTTACTACATTGGGTACTGATAAGACAAGTCACAGGGAGCCTGATACTACTAGGCAATTTAAGAAAAGATGAACTGGCCCACTTTGGTGGAGGTGGGAAAGGGAACAGTAAGGAAATAGATAGTATTAAGTGACTACCATTTGCTAGACTCTGTGCTAGCTAAGAACTTTTTCCTTTATTTCCTTTAATCTTCACAACAACCCCGAGAGGAAAATGCTATTATCACTCTCACAGTTGAGCAACTTGAAGCAAATAGACATTAAGTGACTTGCCCAGGGGCACATGGTGTTTGAGGCCAAATTTGACCTTAGGCCTTGGCAACTCCAGGCCTAGCTCTCCATACATTTTGCATTTAGTTTAGAAAGGAATCAGATTGAAGTTTCTATGTCAAACAACTTTAAGATTGATCTATCAATTGCCAATGATGTTTTGGCCTGGGGAAGATAGATAAAAGAAAATGGGGAAAAAAAGAAAGAAAGGGAGGGGGCAAGGGAGAGGAAGAAGGAAGGAATGATAAAAAGAGGGAAGTAGAAAGGCAAAAAGAAAGGGAAAGAAAGAGAAGGGAAGAAAAAGGAAAGGAAGGGAAGAGAAGGGAAGAAAAAGGAAGGGAGGGGAAGAGAAGGAAAGGAAAGGGAGGAGAAGAAAAAAGATGGGAAGGGAAGGAAGGGGAAGAGAGGGGAAAAGAAGGAAGGGAAGGGAAGGGAAGGGAAGGGAAAGGAAGAGAATGGAGGGAAAATATTTATAATCTTAATGCAAAAAATAGGAAAAGGAGCAATATGGAGGGTGAATAGGAGGAATATGTTCAAATCAAATTTGAGAAAATGTCCCTCCTTTTGATTAACCTGGCAACTAATCATTTGACCTGATGCTGACTTTATAATACATGATTTGCATTTCTGGTCCACAAATCTTCAGCTCAAGACAAAATTTAAATACATATATCAAATTTCACATTTGCATCTGTGTATTATGCTGTTCCACCTCTTTGACTAGACACTTCTTCCTGAATTAATTTAGGGTCAATAGCCAGTTTCAAAATGGGAGGGGGGCACCTGGGAGATATATAGCTTTGTTGCATCCATTATTTGCCATGATGATTTGCCCAACTAGACAGGCAAATTATATTCTGACTTCTTTTGGCAAGGGGCCATAACGGCCCTATAGTACAAGCTTTAAGAGGAATGAACTATGATTTATTAGGGAAGTTAATTAGGGGAACATCTAGTCAGTTTCTTTGCAAACAATTTAGATAATAAGTAGTCAACAAACATAAGCAATAAGTGCTATGTATTTTTCAGCTGCTTCCTGTGTCTCTGCTAAAGGAAAAATATACGATTTTTAAATATAGTTTATCTGAGACTAAGAATATAAACTATAAACCAATCATTACAATTTCCCTGAAAGAGTAGGAAGCTGACTTCTAGTCTCCTGAAATCAGCCAAGAAGTGAAGAATTTAGACCCATGCTCATTTGCAGCATCAAAGAAGGCCTAGAAAAGTATAGTTATCTCCTCTCTTTAGTTCTGCTTCTCTTAGTTGAGTCATTTTTCTCCAAGGGGCAAATATCATACATGGGAGGAGTTAACTCCTAGCCTCATAGAATGTTATTTAGAAATTCACTTAGAGACTTCCAGGTTAAGATGGCTGCAGAGTAGAAGAAGGGCAACTTTCTCTCCTTACCAACCTATAGAACATAACTCCAAAGGACAAAAAAAACAAATCCAGATGAAAGAAGGGACCCCACAATAGAGTGAAGTATTGAAGGTATGTGGGATTTGGGGACTTCCACACTATAAGAGGGGGAAATAACTCCCATCAAAATGTAAGCAGTTCAACCCTCTCCCCTTCCCCCACAGTACCAGAGTCAGAGGCTGTGCTCCAGAGTTTGAGTGAGCAGGGGCACAAAATTTAGCTCCTTGGCAGGTAACTGGCACCACTAGGAGCTTGCACCCAAAAACAGCAAGACTTGAGACCCCAGGAGACTGGAGAACTTAGACCTTGGACAAGGGAGTGGGGTTGAGAGAGGCAGCAGCAGCACACACCCAGACTCAGGGGGAAACCTCAGGTGGAGGAGCAAGTGTGGGTCATGTTCCAGGTACTGGGCATCCGGCTAGGATCACAGGGGCTTGACCCTGAAAACAGCTAGTCCAGAGACCCCAGGAGGGCCGCCAGAGAAACCAGGAGACTCACAAAGTAGCCTCAGGCAAAAACTGTTCCCTAACTCCATACAAAGAGAATCAGATCACCATTCTCAGACTTCTGGAGGAGAAAGCATAATGATGTAAAGCAAGGCCCAAGAAATAAACAAGAAGACCAAGATAAAAACTCTAACACTTGATAACTTCTGCACAGAAAAAAAAATTAAAAAAAAAAACAGAAAAAAGAGGTGGACAAACAATTAAAGACATCCAAACTTTCCCCCAAAAATGAAAATGGGTCACAAGCTCTTGAAGAGTTCAAATGTTCAAATCTGAGATCATGAGAAAGATGGAAGAGATCTGGCAAGAAAATAACAGTTTAAAAGGCAGAATTTTGCAATTGGAAAGTGAGGCTCAGAAATCAAATGAATTGATAAGCAAATTGAAGACTAGAAATGACCAGCTGGAAGCCTTGAAGAGCCAGATAGACCAGATTGAAAAGGAAAACCAAAAGATTATAGCCAAAAACAAGTCTCTAAAGGCTATAATTGAGTAAGTAGAAGCCAATGATCTCACAAGACAGCAAGAATTAATAAAGCAAAGTCAAAAGACTCACAAAATAGAAGGAAACATGAAATATCTCAATGAGAATATAGGAGATCAAGAAAAGAGTTCAAGAAGAGACAACTTGAGAATTATTGATCTTCCTAGAAAAATCAGAGACAAATAGAAACCTAGATGTCATATTACAAGAAATTATCCAACAAAACTGCCCCGATGACCTTGAAAAAGAGGGCAAAATAGACATAGAAAGGACCCATAGATCACCCTCTACACTAAATCCTCATAAGAGAACCCCCAGGAATGTAATAGCCAAATTCAAAAGCTTCCAAGTTAAGGAGAAAATATTAAAAGAAGACAGAAAGAGACAATTCAGATATCAAGGAACACCAATCAGTATTACACAGGATCTGGCAGCCTCCACACTACAAGACCACAAGGCTTGGAACATGATATTCAGAAAGGTAAGAGAATTGGGTCTACAACAAAGGACCACCTACCCACCAAAATTGACTATATACTTCCAGGGGAAATTACGGGCATTCAACAAGATAGAAGATTTCCAAGAATTTGCACAGAGAAGAATAAGACTAAGTTGAAACTTTGATATCCAACCATAAAAACCAAGAGAAATATGAAAAGGTAAATTAGAAAGAGAGGGGAAAGAAAGAAAACTCTTACCTTTAAATTACCTTCTTCAAGGACTTCAATAATATCAAATTACTTGTATTTCTATATGGAGAAATATTATGTGTAATTCTAAAAAATTGTACTCACTATTATAGTAATTAGAAGAATTAGTAATAAGGAGAGTTTGGAGTACTAAATGGTCTAAGATGATATGGGGGGAAAGAGTGTGTGGGGAAATAGAAGATGGCACCAAGGGTAACTCGAAGGAATAAGAAAAATACCATAATCTATATCACACAAAGAGGGCTTGGGAAGGGGAGGGGAGGAAGACTATTATAAGAAGGAGAGGAAGAGAGCATAAAAGGAAATACTTAAACCTTACTCTCAGTGGAAATAATTCTGAGAGGAAAGAGTAGCTAGATCCATTGGGATATCAAATTCTATCTAACCCTATAGATAAAGTCAGAAGGGATAAACCAAGAGGGGCAGTGGGGTGGGGAGTTCTTAAAGGGAGGTGAAGAGAGGGAATTCATTAGGCCTTCAAAATAATAAGAGGGGAAGGGAAGGGGTGGAAATGATAATAAACCAAGGAAAGGGACAAGGGGGGTTGATTTAAAACAAACCACTTGTTTAAAAGGAAATACCAAAAGAAGAAGGGGTAGAACTAGGAGAAGATACCAAAATGTTAGGGAATACACAGCTAAAATGTATAACCCTGAATGTGAATGGGAAGAACTCACTTATAAAACAGAAGCAAATAGCAGAGTGGATTAGAATACAAAATTCTACCATATGTTGTCTACAAGAAACAGACATGAGGCAGGGGGACATACACAGAGTTAAGGTCAAGGGCTGGAGTAAAATCTTTTGGGCTTCAACCTAGAAAAAGAAGGCAGGAGTGCCAATCATGATTTCTGAAAAAGCCAAAGTAAAAATAGATCTGATTAAAGAGATAGGGAAAGTAATTACATTCTGATAAAAGGCAGTATAGATAATGAGGAAATAACAGTATTCAATATGTATGTACCAAATGGTATTGCCTCCACATTTCTAAAGGAGAAACTAGCAGAGCTCAAGAAGGAAATAGATACTAAAACCATACTAGTGGGAGATCTAAATATTCCTCTATCAGATCTAGATAAAGCAAACAAAGAAATAAATAATAAAGAGATAAGAGAGGTGAATGAAATCCTAGAAAAATTAGAGTTAATAGATATGTGGAGAAAAAAAATAGGGAAAAAAGGAATACATCTTCTTTTTAGCTGCACATGTTACATTCACAAAGATTGACCATGTATCAGGGCATAGAAACATAGCAAACAAATGCAAAAGAGCAGAAATAATAAATGTAACTTTTTCAGATCATAATGCAATAAAAATAATAATCAGTAAGGGGACATGGGCAGGCAAACCAAAAACTAATTAGAAATTAAATAATATGATTCTCCAAAATCAGATAGTTAAAGAAGAAACATAGAAACAATCAACAATTTCATTGAAGAGAATAACAATGATGAGACATCCTACCAAAATCTGTAGGATGCACCTAAAGCAGTACTCAGGGGGAAATTTATGTAATTGAGTGTATATAATACCAAATTAGAGAGGGCAAAGATCAATGGAGTGGGTGTGGAAATCAAAAAACTAGAAAAGGAACAAATTAAAAATCCCCAGCTAAAAACTAAATTTCAAAGGAGAAATCAATAAAATTGAAAGTAAAAGAACTATTGAATTAATAAATAAGCCTAGAAGCTGGTACTTTGAAAAAAATAAATAAAATTTACAAAGTACTCATCAATAAAATCTAAAAAAAGGAAAGAAGAAAACCAAATTAGCAGTATCAAAGATGAAAAGGGAGACCTCACCTCTAATGAAGAGGAAAGCAAGGCAATCATTAAAAACTATTTTGCCCAATTATATGGTAATAAATGTAGCAATCTAAATGAGATGGATGAATATTTACAAAAATATAAATTGCCTAGATTAACAGCAGAAGAAATAGAATACTTAAATAATCCCACATCAGAAAAAGAAATTGAACAAACCTTCAAAGAACTCCCTAAGAAAAATTCTCAGGGCCAGATGCATTCACAAGTGAATTCTATCAAACCTTCAAAGAACAACTAATTCTAATCCTATACAAACTATTTGACACAATAAGCAAAGAAGTTCTACCAAACTCATTCTATGACACAAATATGGTACTGATCCAAATATGGTACCAAATATGGTAGCAAAGCCAGGTTGGTCAAAAACAGAGAAAGAAAACTACAGACCAATCTCCCTAATGAACATAGATGTAAAAATCTTAAACAAAATGCTAGCAAAAAGACTACAGCAAGTGATCACAAGGCTTATTCATTATGATCAGGTAGGATTTATAACAGGAATGCAAGTTCAACATTAGGGAAACCAACCACATATTTGACCATATCAACAAGCAAACCAACAAATATCACATGATTATCTCAATAGATGCTGAAAAAGCTTTTGACAATATACAGCACCCATTCCTATTAAAAACACTGGAAAGTATAGGAATAGAAGGGCCTTTCCTAAAAATAATAAATGATATATACCTAGAACCAACAACAAACATCATTTGCAATGGCGATAAATTAGAAGCATTCCCAATAAGATCAGGAGTGAAACAAGGATGTCCATTGTCACCTCTATTATTGAACATTGTACTGGAAACACTAGCAGTAGCAATTAGAGAAGAAAAAGAAATTGCAGTTATTAAAATAGGCAATGAGGAGAACTAGCTATCACTCTGCAGATGATATGATGGTCTACTTAAAAAATCATAGAGAATCAACTAAAAAGTTAGTGGAAATAATAAAGAACTTTAGCAAAGTTGCAGGATACAAAATAAATGCACATAAATCATCAGCATTTCTATATATTTTCAACATATTGCAGCAGGAAGAGTTAGAAAGAGAAATTCCATTTAAAATCACTCTAGATAATATAAAATACTTAGGAATCTATCTGCCCAGACAAACACAGGAATTAAATGAACACAATTACAAAACCCTTTCCACCCAATTAAAACTAGATCTAAACAATTAGAAAAACATTGATTGCTCATGGGCAGGACGAGCTAACATAATAAAAATTACAACCCTACCCAAATTAATTTACCTATTTAGTGCTATACCTATCAAACTGCCAAAAACTTTTTTACTGAATTAGAAAAAAACTATAACAAAGTTCATTTGGAAGAATGAAAGACCAAGAATATCAAGGGAAACAATGAAAAAAAATATGAAGGAAGGTGGCCTAGCAGTACCAGATCTTAAACTGTACTACAAAGCAATAATCATCAAAACAACATGGTACTGGCATAGTAGATAGAAAGGAGGATCGATGGAATAGACTAGGGGTAAGAGACCTCAGCCAGAACCTAGCTTTTGGGACAAAAACCCACTATTTGACAAAAAATGCTGGGAAAATTGGAAAACAATATGGGAGAGATTGGGCCTAAGTCAACATCTCACACCCTATACCAAGATAAACTCAGAATGGGTGAATGACTTGAATATAAAGAAGGAAACTATAGGTAATTTGGGTGACTACAGAATAGTATACTTGTCAGATCTATGGGAAGGGAAAGATTTTAAAACCAAGCAAGAGTTAGAAAACAGTCACATCAAAATGTAAAGTAAATAATTTTGACTACAATAAAGTAAAAAGTTTTTGTACAGACAAACCCAATGCTACCAAAATTAGAAGGGAAACAACAAATTTGGAAAAATTCTTTATAACAAAAAACTCAGATAAAGATCTAATCACTCAAATATACAAGGAGCTAAATCAACTGTACAAAAATATCAAGCCATCTCCCAATTGATAAATGGGCAAGGGACATGAATAGGCAATTCTCAAATAAATAAATCAAAACTATCATTAAGCACATGAGAAAGTATTCTAAATCTCTAATAATTAGAGAAATCAAAACTAACTCTGAGGTATCACCTCACACCTAGAAGATTGGCTAAAATGACAACAAGGGAGAGTAATGAATGTTGGACCGCATATGGCAAAATTGGGACATTAATGACGAGGTGGTGGAGTTGTGAACTGATCCAACCATTCTTGTTGGCAATTTGGAACTATGCTCAAAGGGCTTTAAAAGACTATTTACCTTCTGATCCAGCCATAACACTGCTTGGATTATACTCCAAAGGGATAATAAGGAAAAAGATGTACAAAAATATTTATAGCTGCTCTATTTGTGGTGGCAAAAAATTGGAAAATGAGAGAATATCCTTCAATTTGGGAATGGCTGAAGAAATTGTTGTATATGCTGGTGATGGAATATTAATTAGCTCAAAGGAATAATAAACTGGAGGAATTCCATGTGAACTGGAATGACCTCCAGGAATTGATGCAGAGTGAAAGGAAGAGATCTAGGTGAACATTGTACACAGAGACTAATAGACTAATGGACTTCTCTACTAGGAGCAATGTAAGGATCCAGAGCAAGGCTGAAGGATTTATGAGAAGGAAAACTAGCCACATTCAGAGGAAGAACTGTGGGAGGAAAAACACAGAATAAAAACAACTGCTTGAACACATGGGCTGTTGGGGATATTATTGGGAATATAAACACTAAACAATAACTCTAGTCCAACTATCAATAATATGGAATTAGGTCTCAATCAATGATATATGTAAAACCAAGTGGAATTGTGTGTTGGCTAATGTAAAAGTGAAAATTGGGAAAAGCCATCTAGAAGTGTATATATTTCTATGGACATGGGAAATGTATCAAAACTACATTTCCCGTGGTCCAGCTGTTTCCGTTTCCCGGTCTTTGGGGCTTCGGGAGGCCGACGTCTTGACACAGGGAAGAGCTTAAATCTCCTGGGTTAGGAGGGAGAGCCCTCTTTGCGAGTAGGCGCTTGGCTAGGAGACAGTAATGGAGGCGGCAGTTTTGAATGCTTACAAGCGCATGGTCTAATGATTTATCTATCAGCATGGCTTTAATTAAATTACTAATATATATATTTATACAAGCCTTTATCATTTTTCATATTTATCATTAAGGAGGTTTGGGGGGCTTGGGGGAGAGGAAAAGAAAATGAAATATGTAACTAGGAGAAAATATTCAAAATAAAAGTTTTAAAAATGAATAAATAAATATTCATTCATTAAAAAACAAAAAAAAGCAATGCACTTAGAGATAGTGAAATCAAACTCTTTCATTTTACAGGAAGAAAAGTCATGACTCTAGGTAGATAAGTCACTTATTCAGGGCATAAATTAAAGTAAAAGGATGGAAAATCAGAATAAGAATCAAGGTTGTCAGATTACAAATCCAGTCCTCTTTTCCAGCATGCCCCCTTTTTCTTGGTGCTAACATAACCCTGATACTCAAGAAGAACTCCTGCATTGTCATAGTTCATCATTGTGGGACCCAAGATATTTTAGTACCAATATGTAATGCAAATGACACATCAATTGCCACACTCAGATACTTAGTAGCTTTGTAATCTTGAGTAAGTCACTTAACATCTGCTTTCCTAAATTTCCTCATCTTTACAATAGGGATTATAAAAGCACCTATCTCATAGAATTGTGAGGGATGGGGCAGGGAAGGAGAATGAGATATTTGCAAGCACTTTCTAAGCCTTAAAGCATTATATAGATGATACCTAGCATCATTATCATCATCACCATCATCTCAAACACCAATTATTCTTTTGGAAAATATACTTTCAAGAAATTGAACAAGTCCTAAATGAGTTCCCTAAGGAAAAATCTCCAGAACTAAATGGATTTACGACTGAATTCTACAAAATATTAAAGGAAAAAATAGCACTAATACTATATAAATGATCTGTAAAAATGGGTAAAGAAGTGTCATTAAATTTCTTTTATGAAAGAAATAATGTTTTATATCTAAACCAGGTCAATTTCTCTAATGGATATTGATGCAAAATTTTTAAATTAAATAATATCCAAGAGATTTCAGCAATTTATTTTTAAAAGTCTTATACTATGACCAGGTATGATCTATATCAGGAATACAAGTCTGTTTCTATATTAGGAAAATTATCGGCATAATTTTCCATATCAATAAAAACAACAAAAATAAAATAATGTCAAATAGACGCAAAAAAAGCTTTAGAAAAAAAATATCTACTTAAAAACACCAGAAAGCAGAAAAATAAATATAATCTTTCATAAAATAAGAAGTAGTATCTATTTAAAACCAAAAGCAAGTATTACTTGTAAAGGAGATGAACTTGAAGCCTTCTCAGTAAGATCAAGAGAGAAGTAAGGATACCCATTATCACCATTATTATTCATTATTTTATCTAAAATGATATCTATTACAAGATAAGAAAAATCATTGAGGGAATCAAATAGACAATGAGGAAATAAAAGGTATCACTCTTTGGAGATGATATGATGGCATACTTAGATAACTAAGGAATCAACTAAAAACACCATTTGAAACAATTGACAACTTTAGTAAAGTTTAAGGATATAAACTAAAACCCATAAAAATCAGTTCTACATACTAACAACAAAATCTAGTACAAAATAATAGAAAGTAAATTTCTATTTAATATAACCACCAAATAACACATTCTTCAGCATCTATCTAAAATGACAGACCCAGGAACTATATGAAAACCACTAGAAAAATACTTTCTAAACAAAAAGAGTCAGAGCTAAATAGTTGGAGAAATATTGTTAATGGGCAGGCCAAGTCAATATAATGAAGATGGCAAGTCTACCAAATGTAATTTACTTATTCATTACCATACCAAAAAAACTACCAAAGAAATATTTTCTAAAACTTGAAAAAATGGGAAGAAAATTCATCCAGAAGAACAAAATGTCAAGAATATCAAGAGAATAAAATTTTTTTAAATGTGAAGGAAGGTGGTCTAGTAGCATTATATTTCAAACTATATTACAAAGAAGTATTCTTACAAATAATCTAGTAGTGGTTCAGATATAAAGAGGTTTATCAGTGAAAGAGATTATAAGCACAATACAGAGTAGTAAATGATCATAGTGAACTAACGTTTGATAAACTCAAAGATCTATGCTTTGGGGGGCAAGAACTCACCACTTGACAAAAATTACTAGGGAAACTGGAAAAGATTTTGACAAATTTTAGAAACAAACCAACACCTCAAAACATATACCATGATAAAGTGAAAACGTATAAATGATTTCTACAACATAAAGAATATCAGAAGTAAATCAGAGGAATATGGAAAATTTTACTTTCAGATCTCTGAATAAGGGAAGAATTCAGGACCAAACTAAGCCTAACTCTATCCCTAACCCTAAATTCTAAATCCTAACTCTAACCCTAAATTCGTGCTGATTTCTAAATTCCTAACACTAACAGAGATTAAAAAAAAAAACAACAAAAAAGATCACAAGTAAGAAAATAGGTAATTGGTTACATGAAATTTAAAATTTTTTGCACAACCAAAATGAATGGAGTCAAAATTAGAAAGAAAGCAATACATTGAGAGAAAAAATTTTACAAGTTTCTCTAACAGAGGTCTCAATTCTCAAATATACAAGGAACTGAACCAAATTTATTTTTTAAAAATGTGAATTATTTGCAAATGGAAAATAATTAATGGTAACTTTCAAAAGATTAAAGCTATTAATAGTTACATTAAAATGCTCTAAATCACTACTGATTGGAGAAATGCAAATTAAAATAACTAAAATACTACATTACACTTATCGAATTGGTTAATATGACAAAAGAGAGGAGATGACAAATGAGAGAGGTGATGTAGAAAAATTGAGACACTAATGAACTGTTGGTGGAGTTGTAAACTGGTCCAGCCATTCTGAAAAGTATTTTTGAACTATGATCCAAAAGGCTATATAACTCCTCATATCCACTGACCTAGCAATACCATTATTAGGTTTATACTCCAAAAATATCAAAGAAAAAGGAGAAAGGAGCTATTTTATGAAATATTTATAGCAACGTTTTATGTGCAGACAAAAATTGGAAATTATAGTGATGCCAGTCTATTAGGAAATTGCTGAACAAGTTATGGTAGATGATTGTGAAAAAAAACATAATTGTGCTGTAAGAAATTTTGAGCAGAATGATTTCAGCAAAACTTGAGATCAAGAATATCAAGGGAAATAATGAAAAAAAATATGAAGGAAGGGGGCCTACCAGTACCAGATATTAAACTATACTATAAAGCAGCAGTCATCAAAACAATATGGTACTGGCTAAGAGATAGAGAGGAGGATCAATGGAATAGACTTGGGGGTAATGACATTAGCAAGACAGTGTATGATAAACCCAAAGAGCCCAACTTTTGAGACATGAATCCACTATTTGACAAAAACTGCTGGGAAATTTGGAAAACAATATGGGAGAGATTAGGTCTAGATCAACATCTCACACCCTACACCAAGATAAATTCAGAATGGGTGAACGACTTGAATATAAAGAGGGAAACTATAAACAAGTTAAGTGAACACAGAATAGTTTACTTGTCAGATCTCTGGGAAAGGAAAGACTTTAAAACCAAGCAAGAGTTAGAGAAAATTATAAAATGTAAATTAAATGGTTTTGATTATATTAAACTAAAATGTTTTTGTACAAACAAAAACAATGTAGTCAAAATCAGGAGGGAAACAACAAATTGGGAAAAAATCTTTAGAACGAAAAACTCTAACAGGGATCTAATTACTCAAATATACAAGGAGTTAAATCAATTGTATAAAAAATCAAGCCATTCCCCAATTGATAAATGGGCAAGAGACATGAATAGGCAATTTTCAGGTAAAGAAATCAAAAGTATCAATAAGCACATGAGAAAGTGTTCAAACCTCTAATAATTAGAGAAATGCAAATCAAAACTACTCTGAGGTATCACCTGACACCTAGCAGATTGGCTAAAATGAAAGAAGGGGAGAGTAATGAATGTTGGAGGGGATGTGGCAAAATTGGGACATTAATGCATTGCTGGTGGAGCTGTGAACTGATCCAGCCATTCTGGCTGGCAATTTGGAATCATGCTCAAAGGGCTATAAAAGAATGCCTGCCCTTTCATCCAGCCATACCATTGTGGAGTTTGTACCCCAAAGAGATCATGGATAAACAGACTTGTTCAAAAATATTTACAGTTGCGCTTTTTGTGGTGGCAACAAATTGGAAAAGGAGGGTATGTCCTTCAATTGGGAAATGGCTGAACAAACTGTGGTATATGCGGGTGATGGAATACTATTGTGCTAAAAGGAATAATAAACTGGCGGAGTTCCAGGTGAACTGGAGAGACCTCCAGGAACAGATGCAGAGCGAAAGGAGCAGAGCCAGAAGAACATTGTACACACAGACTGATATACTGTGGTAAAATTGAATGTAATGGACCTCTGTACCAGCAGCAATACAATGACCCAGGACAATTCTGAGGGACTTATGGTAAAGAATGCTACCCACATTCAGAGGAAGGACTGCAGGAGAAGAAACATATAAGAAAAGCAACTGCTTGAACGCATGGGTTGGGGTGGACATGATTGAGGGTGTGGACTCGAAACTACCACACCAATGCAACTACCAACAATTTGGAAATTGGTCTTGATCAAGGACACATGACAAAACTAGTGGAAATGTGCATTGGCCATGGGTGGGGGGAGTGTGGGGGATGAAGGGGAAAGGAGGAGCATGAATCATGTAACCATGTTAAAAATGAATATTAATAAATGTTTGAAAAAAAAAAAACTTGAGAAGCCTTAAATGAACTAGAAGTGAACATAACCAAGAGAGCATTGTATAATGCAACAGCAATATTTTAATGTTGACTAACTGTGAAAGACTTAGCTACTTTCATCAAAATAATAATCCAATACAGTTCTAAAGGACCCATGATCAAAATTCTCCAGAGAGAATTTATGAACTCTGAATGCAGATTTATTTTTCTTGTGTCCATTTTGTTTTGTAACATGGTTAAAATAGAAATATTGTATGACTATATAAAAAATCAATATCATATCCTTGCCTTCTAAAAGGGTGGGAGAGAGCAAGGAAGGAGGTATGGAAAGAATTTGCAAATCAAAAATTTTAATAATTAATGTTAATTTTTAAATGTAATTAGAAAATATTTAACAAAGTAAACTATTTTAAAGAATAAAATAAGCTTCCTTAATTTCTTCCTACCTCTATAATTGATCTTATGATTTATTTTCCCTATTTACATATTAAATAATTTTAGTATTAATTTTTTTTATTTTACATTCAAAATTTAAATTCAAATCCTTCTTCCCACTCTCCCTCCCTCATTCTTTCCTACTCCTCCTCCCTCCCTGAGACAGTTAGCATCTAATATAGATTTTACATGTGCAATCATGTAAAACATTTCCCCATATTAGTCATTTTCTGGAAAAGAGATCAAAACAAAGGGAAAAAAAGAAGAAAGTGAAATATTCTATGTTCTAGTCTGCATTCAAATTCCATTAGTTCTTCCTCTGAAGGCAGATGGTATTTTTCATCATGAGTCTTCCAGATTGTCTTGGATTACTGCTTTGCTAAGAATAACTAGGTTATTCACAATTATTCATCAAAAAAAAAAAACATCGTCGTCACTGTGTACAATATTCTAGTCCTACTCACTTCACTTTGCATCAGTTCTTGTAAATCTTTCCAGGTTTTTTCTGAAATCATTCAAATTGTCATTTCTTATAGCACAATTATTTTCTGTCACAATTATTCATCACAATCTGTTCAACCATTCTCCAATTGATGTGCTAACAATTGTAACAAGGGTACTATTCAGAATTACTTTTTCCTTCTGAATCAAATATCAATAATGAATCTTGTGTTTATAATTTCAGAAATCATTTTTTAATTAAAAAGCACCTTTCAGCAAATGGTGTCTTCAATCTAAAGAGGAGAAACTGAGATAAATTGAATTGGTGGTGGGGTTATATTTTTATTGACAAAATAAAATATATTACTATATTATCTGGGCCTTACATTGGCACAAAATCAAATCCCCTCTGTTTATTTGGCATCTTCCTTTTCATGTTCATTTCATTAGATTTTCACTAGAAATATTTTGAATCCAAAACAAAGTTAAACATGGAACACTAAGGGAAAGTTGATTGCAGGGAGTGGGGAGAGGCATTAGAAGAAGTAGAGAAACCATATTTCTAATACACGGGGTTTTCCCAAAAGAATACATATACTCCAGAGAGAGGTATCAAATACTTCATTGGATTTAGAAGAAGAAAAATATATAAATATAAAATGTTAGTTAAAATATAAGAAAATAAACTTTACTAATGTTTAATATATGGTTTATTTAGACCTCCATGGTTCATGCCATGCAGGAGATGTAAAATATACTGAAGAAAGAGTGTGAATTCCAGGGTGTAGAATGATTGATAGTAGTGCCCCTGTCATACACCAAACTTTAGCATATTGTGATGTTTTTCAGTTTATGTGTAGTTGATCAGATGGGTTCATAGATTATAATATCCAGACATAACTAATCTAACTTAAGGAAAAGTTGAGTGCCTTAAAAAGATGACTGCAAAGAAACTTTGAAGATAATGCTAATAATGTGAGCAGACAGTCAAAATGATCATCTTGTTTCTCTAAGTAATGTTTCCAATAGCTATGGATGGATGGAAATATATATATATATATATATATATATATACATATATATATGATTCCCTGAGTTCATGTTTGTTTTCTTATTAGTAATATTAATATATAATATATAACAATATATATTTTATACTTAGTTGTTTGAATGTTGCCCTCTCCAAAAGATTAAGAAAGCCTTGAAGAAAGAGACTGTTTATGTCTCTTTATAACCCTCAGCACAGTGCCTAGTAACTGTTCGATAAATGCTTATTGACTTGACTTGACTTCAAGTTATTTTACAAGAAAAACTAAATTAAATGAGGAAAGAGAAAAACTCATCACACGGTTCTTTAAATTTTTCTTTTAAATAAATTTTATTGGAATTTTATATTTTTACATTTTTTTCTTTTCCTGTTATATCACTCTCATTCCAGCATTCTAGCAAGCCTAAAACAAATACATTTTTAAATTAAAAGGAGAACACAAGGGGAAAAACAACAAAACTCTTTAACATACAAAACAATATGACATTATATGTAATGTCCCATACCTGTGGATACCTGTAGATCCCAACTCCTGTAAATAAACAAGAAGAGATGTCTTTTCATATCTCCTTTTGGGAGGTATGCTTGTACTCTAAAATTTTGAAAATTCAACTTTAATTGTTTTATTGTTGTTCTGTATACCTGCATTGTTACATTTTTTGGGGAAATTGCTTTCTTGATTCCACTTTCTGTACTTTGCATCAGTTCACATTCATTTTACTATGATTTTCTATATTCATCATTTTTGTTGATTCTTACTCTATATTAATATGGTATTATATTCATATACCATAGATTGTTTAGCTATTTCTCAATTGATGGGCATCTATGTTTTTCTACCTCTTTGCTATCATAAAACTTGCTGATATCAATTCTTTGGTGTGTGTGAGTCTCATTTTTTGTCAATATATCTTTGAGTATAATTCCAGTAGCAATATCTTGGGATCATAGGGTTCAGATATCATTCTCACATTATTTGCATAATTACAAATTACTTTCTAGAATGATTGAGCCCATTCATAACACTTGTATCAAAGCATTCTTAAATGGGACAATCTTTACACAATCCTTCCAACATTGACTATTCTCTTGTTTTGTCATTTTTTCCACTTTGCTATATGTATGGTGAATCCTCAGTAATTTTTGGTTTTTCATCTCTTTTTAATGTAATTTTGATGATTTTTTAAAATATTATGTTCTCAATTGGTGGATGGGTGTAAGTAAAATGAAGTATGCACCTCTTCCATCTGTACATATGCAGAGTATATATTATATATATATGTATATGTGTGTACATTAGCTTAATTATATATTTGTGTGTGTGTGTATACTGTGATAGCCTTTAAATGAAGTATCAAAAGAAACTAACAGAGCCAAAACTTCAAATTATTATATCACAGTATTAAGGTTTTTTCAAAAAATGAAGACATATATATATTCAATCACATTGCTTTTGCAAAAACATTATATGAATTAAATGACTATATTCATGGATAAGATGGATTTGTGCTTTTAGAAAATTAAATATATCATTAATTTTAAATTGCAAATTTTAACTTAACCTCATATTTTTAAATTTTAATTTATATATTATAATTTACATAATATATTAGCATGACCACATTTATGTAATTTGTAAATAACTTATACATATAAAATATGTTATTTTATTTATTAGGTAATAAAAAAAGTTTATATGACTCCACAATATTTATACATTGAAAATTATTGACACCAGCAACAATTGTGTACAACATAGACCATTCATGTCTATCAATCTTGTAGTGCTGATATTTATGTCTTCCCATAAGTTTACCACAGAGATTCCATTGAAAATCATCATTTTTTTCATATTTGTCCTTTTTTTATTAGTATTGTTTCAGCTAATTACTGATCTGTCCATACACTTAGTTACATAGGAAATATGGCATTTCTTCTTCTGTGATTAAATATAATGAGCTTCACTGATGTATGTGTGTGGGGGGGGGGGGGGGGGGGTGCATGTGTGTAACTCTGTTTGATGTTCCCATTGTCCAAAACTTCTAAATTATTTTTTTCAAGGAAAGTCTTCTAAATGTATAAGATGAGCAGTCAGTCTGATATTTTTATTTCTCATGCCTGAATAATTTCTAATTTTTTTGTCTTCAGGTTTATCCAGTTTTGCTTAAAGTTATATAGTAACAGTTAAAAATTATAATGATAATAATAATATTTATATGAACTTAAAAATTTTCAAAGTATTTTACATATTATCTCGTTTGATCTTCACAACAGCCACATGCAAATGGATCAAATTATATATCAATTTTAGTTAGGGAATTTCATTGAATTATCCATAGAATTTATCTCCCCTTCATCCTTATAACACATTTGGTGCATGAGCAAAAATCTTCCAAAGTTTTCTTTTTATAAGTAATTATAAATGTAGAAGATTACCATTGAAGATGACCAAACATTTCATGAAATGATGCTTTGTTTTGCCTTTAAACATGTGATCAAGTCAAACCTACCCAGTCCTTTATCTGCCTCTTCAAATACATCCTCTAAGACAGTGATGGCAAACCTATTGAAAGCATGCCGAAAGAGGCAGACAGAACCCTCTCTGTGGGAACACCTGCAATTGCCCACCAGAGTTCATTACTAAAAAGTCAGAGGGACTTGGGGCAGAGTTTTTCCTCTCCCCTGCTCCATCCACTTGGGGACATTCCTCACTTCACCCACCCTTCTGGCCAGCAGCCCAATGGGAGTGCTTCCTCCCTCCCCTGTCTGGGGCTAGGAGGAGCTGGGGGGAATGGTGGAGAGGGTGAGGCATGGAACTTGGTCTCTGGGAGGGGTGGACATATCACTTGGTCTGGGGGGTGGGGGGAGTGTGGGACCCTGCACACCATCTCTAAAAGGTTCACTATCACTGTTCCAAGATGTCCTTTCATTTAACTGTAACTTACTTCTGCCTTCATTTCTAGTGAGAATGTCAAGATTAATGTGATTTAAGTCCCTCCTGGACCTCAGTAGTTCATTCACCTTTTGATCATTAGGCAGAGACCTCCCATTTAGAGTACCAACATTAGGATTTATGCTTATACACAGCCTCTGCTCCCTTTGTGATATTTTGCCTCTCATTGAAGAAGCTGAGGAAGACTCTCATTAGACTAAGGACCACTTTGCACACTTCTTTGCATGAAGCATTAACATGGCCTACTAATACATTTCCAAGTGCTCTACTTATTTACTAGTGGGTAATTTAGCCCCGCTGCTCTTAGCTCAGTTTGCCTCGTACTCCAATGCTATATTTCTTTCACTGGAACCACATTTAGATACTTTCCAAAAAGACAGTACCTGGAAAAGTTTGCTTATCACTGATATATAGCCTTCAGGATTCAAGGATCCACTTCTATGATATGAAGAGTGACCAGAAGAGGACTCTGTGAAAGGGAAGTATTAATAGAAAAACAAAAAAGTTTCATTATAATTGTGATTCCTATAGTTTCCAACAGTCTAACAAAGAATGTGACTGATACTTGGAGGTCCCCTTAAACACTCAGCAAGTGGACTCAGTTAAAGGATAAGCCAAAAAAGAGATGGAGAGGACCTCAATGTGATGGATAGACTTGAATTGTACTTTCTGGACTATTTTGGGATCTGGATCATGCACTATTATTGGCTGCAGAAAGGGGATACAATAAAAAATTCATGAGGGTGAGATATGTGTGCAAGACCACATCACACCTTCGAATACCTTATGCCCCTATCATATATGGAAAGCTGTGCCCTGGAATATCAAGTTAATATTACAGTTTTATCCTTTTGGGGGGGGGCGTCATTCAAATAATCAATTATGTGCTAAAGGTTTTATGAATAGAGTACAAGGATTGGAGTCAGGAAGAGCTAGATTTGAACCATGTCTTTGCCACTCGCTACCTTTTTAAACTGTAAACAATTAATTTAACTTCCCTTTACTATGGGCGACTCTCTACAATTCAACTGGGCCATGAAAACACAAGTATAAAAAATGAAAAATTTCCTTTTCTCAAGTAGCTTTCATCTTCTGAGAGATGTTATATGTATGTGTATATAGAGGAGAAATATATAAAGATTAAACACAAGGCAGTTAGGAAATTAGGGTGCCAACAATTGGGGGAATCAGAGTAGAGCTTATTTCTACTACCTCAATAAGAAGGCATTTCTCTGTCTGATCAGTATCCTGGAGAGGTTCCTGTTTCTTTCAGAACTGACTGCAATGACAATGAAAAATTGGCTCCGGATAAAAGATGAAGTAATGATTTCCTTGAAAAGGAGTGGGGTTATAGGTGAGGGACGTCACAAATAGTAGCCACTGGGATAAATGTTTTTGTTTAACTTCTTTTTTTTTCTTTATTACAAGAGAAGGCTCACTGCAGTGGGGAGTGGGAAGGAGATGGGGAGCCACAGGAGAGAAGTATCAGTGGCAATTAGTATGACTGAAAATCAAAAGACATATTTCCTTTTAAAATCACAACCTTTTCTTCCTTCGGGGAACCCTATTTGACTAAATCAATTTTCACTCAGGTCACTCTTTTAACTCTATATCTCTTCAGTACTTCCTGAAAAATCATGACAAAAGAAGATACCTCAAGAGATCAACTCATCCAGACTCTAACATCTGATGGGAAAATGATAAACCCATGAAGCAGAGATAGTTTGGATTATATTAGGTTTTATTATCTTGCAGTTGCTGGAATCTTTCATTTGTGGTCTGTGCCTAGGGAGATTCTAATCTAGTTAGGGATTTGAAACATATGCACATGAAATGAACTATAAATATTGACTTGTAGCAATCTCTTCCCACAGTATCCATTATGAACCCTGTACACAGTAGGTACTCGATAAATTCTTCCTACCTGCCACACTTCATTTCTGATGAGAGTAAAGACCCAATTTAATCTCCCATAGTTCACATGACCTGAGCAGAGTCTAATAAAGGAGGCAGTAAATGTAACTTTTGGGTTCTGAGTAAAGAAATATTCTTCTCTTCCTGACCCATTAATCCCTCTCCTCCATCTTGTTATATCTTGTAACTTGCTCCCAAATGTCACTCTTTCCCTTGTACCACATGTCAATCATCACCTCAAGTGCCAATTCTTTTTTTCTCAACCTTGTTTAGATACCATTTCTCTCTTAGCTTCTTTCTACTCTTCTCCATCCTTCCAATAAGGATGCTTTTTCATCCACACGGAGAGGGCCGGTGATGAGGGAAGCAGGTCATGTATTTTCTCTTGCCAATGCATGAGCAAGCTCACCTGGAGCCTGCACAATCCTCACAGCCTTGGTGGCATGCCCAGTCTCTAAATTATAATATCTAATCTGAGTAGGGTGACACCCCAGCCTCAGTCTGACCTCTCTCCAAGGCTCTAAGGTGCTGACATCCACGTTGAGCAAGCAGCTGGTGAGTGCATCTGTTCAGCAATTAGAGACCCCCCTTTCTCTTCAAGGAAAGGTGCCAAACCTTTAGCTGAGAAGTGGAGCTGATAAAATGTTAATTGGAATCATGTCAGTCCCAGCTCAAGGGCTCAAGGTATGAGCTATATGGCTTCTCTTGCTCAGACATGGAGAAATGGGTGGTTGGGGTTGATGGCTCTATTAGCATTCCAATGACAAGCCTCTACAGCATGTGTGCTACTTCTATTTGCAGGACTCTCCTGACTCTCAAAGAGCAGAGGAAATGGGCCCTGCAGGAAGTGTATGGCCTGGGGAAGTGAGACTCTACATCTAATTTTTGGTTTGTAGCAGATGTATCAAGTTCGTATTATTTTGCTTTCTTTTATATAAGTGTGAATTCAAGTACAATTAGCTAATTCTGTCAAGCACAAAGCATAAAATGGCATATGTCTCCTTGATTGTGGCCTGACACTGTCTTGGGAGAGGGAAACTGCAGACAAATATTTAGGTATTTTGCTTTCCAATATATTTGGTGGGGGGGGGGAAGAGGTAGTAATTAGACAAGGCAAAAGAAAACCTAAGATCCAGAGTGATAAAGAAACAAAATTATCCCTGGGGTAAAACTGATGCTGGATTTTGGGAGGGTACAGGGGTATTGCATGAAATTAAAATGTAAGTCCTTACCTGTGCGTGTACATCGAGCCAAGACTTCAGTGAGTCATGTTACTGAAGTGCCAGGTGAGTACCTGGAGACCTGACTTCTGAAATGGGCTGGCAGAAGTCCCCGTGTCATGGGTGACATGTCTGGAAGTCAGGACTTGGGACTTGGACTGAAGTTAAGGCTAGCCAATCAGAGATGCAGAAAGAGTGGCATCATTTGTCTTATAATAAAGGGTGGAGAGAAGTATCAGAGTCTCTTTCTCTCAACACTCTCTCTCTCTGGCTGGACATGAGACTTGATCCCTTGTCTGGAGCATTCATTTTCTCTGTTTGAGGCTGGGAGCAAAAGCCAGGAAAGCATGGAAGTGTTTTGTTTTTCTTAGGACAGTTTGGGGATCTCTCTCTCTCTCTCTCTCTCTCTCTCTCTCTCTCTCTATCTCTCTCTCTATCTATCTATCTATCTATCTATCTATCTATCTATCTGTCTATCTCTAATTTTTACTAATAAATAATTAATTATATACAGTCTCCAAGGACTTGAAGTCAGTATAGTACAAAAAGCAGTTTCATCAGATGGGCATTTGTGCAGTGGCTGGGTAGCAGCCCATTTAAAGGATGCTTAAAATTCACGCTTCTGGACCTTGTTGAAGAAGACAGATTAGTAAATGGGTGCCATAGCAAAAAAGACCTGAGAATAGTGGCTGGGGCAATCATGGTCCATGCTGCCAAATGACTAATAGGCAAGGTAGGGGGACAGTCATCACAATAGGAAGGAAATATGCCTGCCACTAGAGATTCTCACCCTCCCCTCCTTCTTTGTGTTGGTAGACTGAGTCTCTTCTCAGACTGATAACAACTCTGATGATATAGAAACATTAGAGCTAGAAGACACCTTAGATATTATTCATCTAAATACATTTTTTATAGATTAAGGAAGAGGGACTCAGAGATAACATGCTTTAATCCAGGTCACTGAATTTAACATAAAGTGAGGTGGGATCAGAATCCAGATGCTCTGACTCCATATATCGTGGGTGGAACTTCCACTTTATTATTGTAAGTGATCTAGTTGCCTTCAGTGTTAAAATTATATATTGATAGAATCATGACAATGTGAACCTGAGTTCAGTTGCTACATACGATGTTTACCAGCTATATGCCCCATAGTAAGTTACTTGACCTTCCTGGTCTATCTTTTCCCAGTTTGCCCTGAAACTCCCAAATGAGTTTCCCTAGTTGGAAAGTGGTTTGGACCAGATGAACTCTGAAGTCCCTTCCCTCTCTGGTCTCTGTTTGGCTTAGCCCAAGACCTTCCCAGTGAAAATGCTAGTTTATTTAATTCTGTCTCTACTGTACCTATCTTATGATCAGAGAACCTGATTCCTGTTTCTTTTGTGTTTCTCATGTATAATATCTCCTGAAAGGGTGGTTGATTGACCTCAAAATGACTTGAGTTTTTTAATTCATCCCAGTTTTGGAAGAGAAGAAACTTGGACAATATCAGCTCCTGGACAAGTGGAATGGGGGGACCTTTTCACCCACAATTCCCATGAGAGTTCAAGAACTCTAGAAGAGGATGAGGAGAAAAGGGAGAGATGGCTGGAGGCAACTGGTCAGCAGAAGGTGCTAGCAATGTCTGTAATTCCCTTCTCTAAGACCATGAGAAATGACCTCTCTCTAAATGGACAAATGGGGGATGTGAATGTTAGCTGTATTTTATTGTAGGTTCTGGCCCCAGGAACAAAAACCTGAAAGAAATATCCCTACCATGGAGAAAATGAAGGTCAGTGATCTTCTCATCACCAGATTTACTTGTTTTGGTATTTTTCTTAAATTTATTCTGTCAAAAAATACTTTGCATATTTAACATTATTTCTCAAAAACAGCCATATTTGGCCCTTTCTTTATGTTATCTGTGGCTCCTTCATTTTAAGAGTAATGGAAATGGCCTCCTTTCCTTCATTTGTCACATATTGATACAATGGAAACTAATGAAAATGGAATGTTTCCTAAGCAGGTTAGGAGATTCAAAGAATTTTAGAGCTGGAAGGCCTAAAAAATCTTCTTCATTTTATAATTAAGAAAATCAAGAAACAGAGCAGTTAAGAAAACTTCTAAGGTCACACAGCATTTTGATTGCAAAGTTAAGACTAAAAGTAAAGTCTAACCCCATGTCATATACCAATAGGCCATGCTTATTTGATTTGGTAAGACTGGTACATTTCTGGCTTCAAAGGAAATAGAGAATTCTCTGTCATACTTCAGAACACTAATCAGGTCAGACTGTTTGTCAGTTCAGTCAACACAAACATTGAAGCTGTGTTCACTTCAGCCAGCCCTTTTCAGCAAAATCTGACACATTCTTCTGATGTGAAGTGGCACGACACCCACAACGCACTCACATATTCCTCATTACTGCAGAAGACAATCATAATAGTATTTCCCTCACTGAATCTGGATCCATAGATGGGGAAGGAAAAAGGGGCCGTTTCTCAGAATTTGTCAATGAAATGTGAAGAATATCTGGGTTATGATGTCAAATAAAATTCGGCCCAGCTCAATACCATTCACTAAGTGATTCAGTATGTTTTGAGTGACTGATATCTCTTTATTCTTGGCAGTCAAAAAGAAACAAAGGACTGCTGAAAGGAGCTTTTCCTACTTTTACAAATTAAACTCTCAAAATCATCCTATCTAGAGGTCATTAGCTGTACCTATTTACTGTCCTGTATATATGTGTGCATTATAATTTTTCAAGACATTATAAACAAACTAGACAGGCATACAGCAGCCAAACTTGCATGGAAATGGGTTCTGTGTATAAAATATTCCATCTTGGGCTTGGGTTTTGACATTAATGTACAATAATTACATTCCCTGAGTTAAGATTTTGTTGTACTGGAAAGGTACATTTCCATTGTAAAAGAATCTTGCGCACAATGCTGATTATGTTAACATCCAAAAATAAAACATCTGTGTACAAGCTGAAAAAAAATGATTTTTTTGTCCAAAACTTGAACACTGTTTAAAAAACAACTCTATTAATACATATATTATTATTATTATTATTATCATTAAAACTTTGTGAGAGGGAGAAAAGGAGGCAACTAAGTGGTTCAGTGGATAGAGCACTGGCCTGGAATCAGGAAGGCTTGAATTCAAATCTAGCCCCAGACATTCACTAGCTATGTGACCCTAAATAAGTCACTTAACTTCTGTTTTCCTTAATCTACCAGAGAAGGAAATGACAAACCACTTCAATATCTTTGCTAAGAAAATCCGATATGAGGTTACAAATAGTCCAACATGGTGGAACAATTGAACAACGGAGTGAAATAAAGATAACCATAAAATGTGAATATATCAGATAGCAAAAGCAGAATGATATAATAAAAAGAACACTGGACCTCATTCTACCATTGACTAGTCTATGACATCAAACAAATCAGTTTCCTTTTCTAAAACTCAGTTTCCTTATATATCTAATAAGGAGGGTTGAATTGGTGACCTCATAGGTCCCACCAGCACTGGATTTGGGAACTTATGATTCTATGGGAAGATTCTGGATGTTCTCTTCTGCCATTTGTTAGTTGACTTTGGATAAATCAATTCTGCTCAGTAGGAATGCAGCTTTCTCACATTTCTAATAAGTGGGTCGGACAAGATTACTCCTGAGGTCTCTCTCAGCTGCCCGTTTGTGATCTTCTGGTTCTCTGAAAGGAGTCAAGACATTCCATTCTAACTGACTAGTTGTATAATTTCAGACAAGTAACTTTACTTCTTTGGGAACCATTTTGGGATGAAATGATGTATCTTCAAGGATCCTGAGAGTTCAGTGATTAAATTAAAAAGCTACATCAATGAGAGCATCTTAAGGAGATCTACCACATGTTATAATCAACAAATAAATACTGGCTTATATCCAGAATGAGCAAAAAGCAGTTGGCAAAAAGCAATGGCTTCTGTGAATATTTAAATCACTAATTGCAAAATGAATGCTCATTTATGGAAGTGAAGGGATCCGACTTGATAGCATGCTCTTAATAAATAAAACTACTTGAATTTCCCAAGCTTTGTACTTAAGAATGGAGATATGGTGTCACCATTAATTTTCAAGTGGTGAAAATTGATGTTTAAATTGACCATAAACATTATCTCAGCTATTTATTCTCAAAATGTGGGCTCTTTGTATAGTAATCAACAGGTAATTAAATTATGAGAGAAAATGAATCATAGACAGCTCATCATTTTCATCATAAGTGAAATCAGGAGGTAACAGAGAAGTGGTAGCTGAATAGGATAGCTCCCAGGTTTCTGAAGATTTATATATAGGAGTAGGTGGAGTTGACTTTGATGAATAGCAAAAAGCAAAAATAAATATAACTCCTTAAGATACTTGGTCATCTAAAACAAAATTTATGGTAAACAATTATAATTAAAAACACATAGATGCATACACATGCATGTGTACACACGTGCACACACACACACAAACACACACACAAACAAACAACAAAACCAAAGTTAAGAAGACATGGGCAAGATACATCTTCTCTCAATTTTATGGGAGTCTCTTTAGGAACACAATTAGATCCTCAATTAGTGCAAATACATGAATCCCAATGGTTGCATTATTTGACTCCTCTGCAAATTTTCACTGGGATGGAATGAACATATATTATATATAATTGTAACTTCAAATAGTACAAATCTGAATATTTCAACTACTTCTCAGGTAATTGGGACTTAATTCTATAAGTTGTAGAGAAAAGGAAACTAGCAGAGGGAGGGTCCTTTCCAGGAGTTCCAATGTCAATAAAAGCACAGGTCTTTTCCCAATCCCTGCAGGTAATATGTTCCTCCAAATATTTCTCTTTGTGGATGATATTATAGTAATTACATTAAGCCATAGGACACCACAAAATTCCTTTTCTTAGATCCATAATTACTGCAAAGAATTTAACTATTCACATGGGGAAAAGGAAATTATGAAAAATGCCTCTTTTTGAAATGTTGGTAAGCACTTGGATGGACAATTTAATAAAGCTAGTCCATAAGTACTGTATATCTCTGATAAACATTATAAATGTTAAATTACCTGGGATCAGCATTGAATAGGAAGAAAAAACAGCCTGGGTTACCTATGGAAAATTGTCTGGCACTTCTAATGAAACCAATATTCTCTCTGAAGGAAATATATACTTGATTTATACACTGTGTGTGTGTGTGTGTGTGTGTGTATTCATGTATTCTACTGAGGATACTCTATGACAAAACAAGGAATGCCATAACTTCCAAAGAATTGAATTAAAGTTGTAGGTCACCCATAGGATAATGGAGAGATGCATGACATGTGATCAAGCTGCAATATAGTAACAATTAAGAACTGTACAAAGCAAATGGGAAGCTAGATAGTGATGTGGCTAGAGTGTTGTGCCTGAAGTAAGACTCATCTTCATCAGTTCCAATCTAGCCACAGATACTTATTAGTTCTGTGACCCTGGGCAAATTACTTAATTCTATTTGCCTTAGTTTCCTCATCTGTAAAATGAGTTGGTGAAGAAAGGCAAACCATCCCAGTATTTTTGCCAGAACAAACAAGCAAAAAAACAATGGGATTAGGGAAGAGTCAGACATTACTAAAAAATAACTGACAGTGTTTTAACAACAATAGGACAAGTGATTTAAAATATATGACCAGCAACTGAACCAGTCATATAGTGAAGGTGAGGGAAAACTAAAAGAAATCAATACAGGAAAGGTCTTAAGCCACTAGGTTTCAGTTGAAACCCTATATATTCTGACCAACCTCTTACTTTTATTCTATGTGTGTCTATCTGGCTCAAATGTGTTTTTTGTTAATAACATATGGTAGGATAATGGTTTTTCATCCACCCTGTTATCTGTTTCCATTTTATGGGTGTGTTCATTCCAATTACATTCACATTATGATTACTATCTGTGTATTCCCCTCCATCTTGATGTCCTTTTTTAATCCTGCCCTTTCTCATTTCACTCTTTCCCTTCACATCAATGTTTTGTTTTTAATTGCTCTCCCAGTTGCCCCTATGTTATATTATTCCCCTTCCCACAACTCCTGTACTTATTCTCCTCCTACTTCTCTACAGAATCTTTTAATAATCACTTCCCATATTCTCCATCTATTATATTGCTCCTCTCCCCACCACTTCCTTTCTTATTCCCCTCCTTCTTCTCTATAGGATAAGATAGGATTCTATATCCCAATGAATCTGGTTATTTTTTTCCTCTCTGAGACAATTCCATTAAGAATAAGGTTTAAATATTACCCATCACCACCTTCATCCTCCCCTCCACTGTAATAGTTACTGCATCTCTTTATGTGAAGTAATTGACACCCATCGCACTTCTCTCTTACTATTTATCTTACTGTTTTTCACCCATAGAATTTTTGTTATTTTTTTATGAATCATCCTAAACTGTGTATTATGATAAACTCTATATATACTTCTTTTAACTACTTTGATAATAATAATGTTTAAGACTTACAGATATCATATTTCTATATAGGAATATAAGTCATTTGACCTCATCAAAGCCCTTAAATATTTTCTTTCTTATTTACCTTTTTATGCTTCTCTTATATTTTGTTTGTGGAAATCAAGTTTTCTGGGTAAGTTTGGTCTTTTCTCAGGGATGCTTGGAAATCTTCTATTTTATTAAATAACCATATTTTCCCTGGAAAGAATATAATTATTTTTGATGGGTAGGTGATTCTTGGTTGTAAACAAAGTTCCATTGCCTTCTGGAATATCATATTCCAAAGCTTCTGGCCCTTCAATGTGGAAGCTGTCAGATCTATGTAATCCTTACCATTACTCCATGATATCTGAATTATTCCTTTCTGGCTGCTTGCAATATTTTCTCCTTGGCCAGGGAGCTCTTGAATTTGGCTAACACATTCCTAGGAGCTGTCATTTGGGGATTTATTGCAGGAGGTGATCTGTGGATTCTTTCTGTTTTACTCTCTTGTTCAAGAATATCAGGGAAGTTTTCTTTGATAATTATTATAATATGATGATTATTCTTTTTTTTATCATGACTTTCAAATACTCCACTAACTCTGAAATTTCTCTCCTGGATCTGTTTTCCAGGTCAGTTATTTCTTCAATGAAATATATCATATTTTCTTTGATTTTTTCATTATTTTGATTTTGTTTAATTGTTTCCTGATGTCTTATGAAGTCATTAGCTTGTATTTGCCCAATTCTGATTTTTAAAAAAATTAATTTCTTCCATGATACTTTGATCCTCATTTTCCATTTGGTCCATTCTATTTTTCATGGAACTCTTTTCTTCATTGGCTATTTGTACCTCTTTTTCCAATTGATCAATTCTGCTTGTTAAGCTCTTTTTGTATTACTTTCATTTCTTTTTTTCTCATTTTTCTTCAACCTGTCTTATTTCATTTTTGAATTACTTTTTGAGTTCTTCCAGAACCTGAGACCAATTCCCATTTTCTTTGAAAATTTGCATGTGGTTACTTGAATCTCACTATCCCCTGTTGATTCTGTGCTTTTCTCTTTATTGCCAGAGAAATTTTCTAGGGTTAGGTGTTTCTTTTGTTATTTGCTCATTTTCCTAGTCCCCCCTCCCTTTTTTGCCTGTGAACTGGGAGTTTTAAAAACCACTGATTCTGTCTCCTCTGTTGATTGCTGCAGGTCTCAGTAGTTAGAGCTATTTTGCCCCGGGGCTAGTGACTTCAGGATGTAGCAGGCTTGAAAGAGCCAAGCCTTACAGACTTTGGGGCCTCACTATGGGCTAGTTCCAGGGCCTGGGACTTCAAGGGTGTGGGTCTGGGGTCTGGGGTGCTCTGTTTTTAGAAGGATTGTTAGAGGTTTTTCAGCTTTAAGTCACCATCTTGACTCCACTCCCCTTGAGCCATTAGATGGAAACTTTAAGGAGGATTTAAACGTTTCTATCAATGACAGTTGTACTGAATGGAAACCAATGGATGTGTGCAATGTGCTTCAATATCTGTAATGAGGGCAATGATAAAGTCAAAACATGACATCATTTACAAAAGTGAGGCCATAATCAAACCAATAAAGAGTTATGAAAATAGAAATTTATATTCGTGTACAATTATTCTATTTAGCAATTTATCATGAGATAGTAGAAAGAACAAAGAACCTGGGACCATGAATCCTGGAGTCTAGTCCTAGTTCAGTTATTCATATGATATATGACCTTGACTAAGTAACTCCACTTTTCTGAGTTCTCTTTTCCTATTTTGGAAAGTGAGGGCATTTGATGATGTCTAAGATTCTTTCCAACTTAATCATCCTCCTTCCTGCCACTAAGGTGATTTTCATAAAATGAAGGTTTGATTTTATTGACCCCCCCCCCTCACCACCACCATAATCCAGTAAACTCCAGTGTCATCCTATTGCCTCCAGGATGAAAATGGAATTCCTCAACTTGCCATTCAGAGCCCTTAATAATCTAGCCCCTCCTATCTTTCCAGTTTTCTTATACCTTACTCGCCTAGATCTACTCTTTGATCTAGTGATAATGACTCCCTGGCTGTTCCATGAACAAGACATTCCATTTTTCGGTTCTGGTCATTCTCTTGGGCTATCTTCTATGCTTAGAATATTCTCCCTCTTCTTTTTTGACTACTGACATCCCTGACTTCTTTTAAGTTCCAACTAGAATCCCACCTTCTACAAAAAACTTATCCAATTTTTTTAGTTATCATGTCTTCCCTGTATATGACTTGCAATATATATATATGTATATACATATATATATATGTTATCTCCCCCATTAGACTACTTTGAGGGAAGGAATTGCCCTCTTGTAATCTCAGTGCTTAGCATAACCCATGACCCATAATAGATATTTAATAAATGCTTATTGATTGATTGATACCCTTTTATGGGTCACTGATGACCTCCATCACTCCTCCTTGGTAAAAGTTGTCTTCATTAGCTATATCCACCAATGTAGAAATAAAGAAACTCTTAATTTTAGGATGTGAACATAGCAGTCAAACTGTAAAATCAGCTTTATTTTTTTTATGACAGAAACTATAGAGATAAGAGCATATCATGCAGAAAAAGATAGGGATTTGCTGCTATGTGATAAATACAGGGCTTGCCAAAGTCCCAGGTAGGAATAAATATTCTCCTTCCTTCAGATTTTGCCAGAAGGCATATTAAACTCTCCATTCCCTGCACTAATTAAGATAATCAGTGTTGTGCATAAGCGAAGATGATTTCTCTTTTTTGATGGATTCCATGGAGAAGCAGCATGGCAGCACGGAATTAATAGTGGCCTTGGCATCAAAAGACCTGGGATGAGTCCCAAATTTAACATTTACTACTTATGTGACCTTGGGTAAATTATTTAACCCTCTGGATCATATGGATTATCTAGTTACACACCTCTTTTTACAAATAAAGTCCAGAAAAGGGAAGGAATTTTCCAAAAGTAAACACAGCCAGATTTAGATCCAAGTTATCTGACTCCAAATCTTTCTAAGTCTGTTTTCTCATCTTTAAAACCTAGACAATCATTTTAGGTCACAGAATTCTATGGTCCTTCATGGTTTTATGGTTCTATAGTGCTTCATAAATAAGAAAGAATAATATAAACGTAAGTCAGTATTACTATGCATTTAATATTGCTTCACAATTTAATACTAGGCTATCTTTCCAGGTTTACTAGACATTGATCTCCTTCATGTACTCTGTGGTTCAGGCAAATTTCATGCCATCTACAAATGGGCTCACAGTGTCTTACTCCCCTAGGGTAGGTGTGACTATTAATAGAATAAATCCTTCCCTGGAATCCAATTTATATCTAAGGAAAGGCTCATAAGCTAGTCAGAGTCATTAGGGAAAACTACCCCTCAATGAGTTTGAATTCTGAAAATGCCATAACATAATAGGAGTCAGTTCAGTACAAAGCTTTATTGTAAGCAAAGGGGAAAGGAGTGAAGGAGAAAGAGGAAAAAAGGTGACCCAAAAGATAACTCAAACTACCTCAATACTAATAGAATGTAATTCATACAAGGACTATTCTGTATTGAAGAGACACATACAGACCCATTCAGCAGAAAGAGGGAGCTCTAAAAAGGAGATATGGTCCTGTTGGATGGGAAGATGTTATAGAGAATGCTTTTCTGAGATTGAGTTTCTTATACTATGATTTTGGATGATCTCCCTGGAGTTGGCTGAATTGTCTCTCAATAGTCAGGGAAATAATGTCTTATTATGGTGGGAAGAGTCATCAGGGAGGAAAAAAAACAAGCTGATGCTAGATAAAATATTCTTCAGGGTACATAGCAGTACTCATCTCCAGTCCCCAGTTCAACCCACACAGGGCTCATTAAACACTCAGTTGAAGGACTCAGTAGTTAATTAAGCAAGAGTTCAACTTCTCCAAGAAGGGGAAGCCTCTCTGGAATGAGTACTGCTATGTACCCCAAAGAATATTTTATCTAGCATCAGCAACATTTAGGGTGATGACCTAGACTTCTTGCTCTACCCTCTTTTTTCATTTCTCTACTTTCACTCTCTCTACCTTTTCTTTTTTTGAAAATAAAAGCTGTTAAAGTCATTTTTGACTTGGGCTGTATTAATTTTAAAACCAGCAACCACAGTATTATCTTAGAATTCTCATATATTTAGTTCAACCATAAAATTTAATTCCTTACAAGGGGGGGATCTCAAAACTATTAGGTCTAATCTTATAATAGAATGTATGGGAAAGTAGAGGAAAGTTCAAAAGTTGATACAAGCTAGAAACATTCATCTTCTTCCGTCTGATAGGTTCAGAAGAAACTGAAATGACCAATAAATTTTTTAAGATGAATTCTACTAATATCAAATGAATTATTTCACTTTTGGTGTTTATTCCTACATTTATTGATTGAGTTTTTCTTTATCTTTGACTAATATGTGCATGGGTTCAAATTGTTTAAATTTTTTACCTTTTATTTTTACATCATCTTTATTTTTGAATATATACCTCCTATCTTCCCTATCTATAGAGCCATGACTTATGGCAAAGAATAAAAATAAAAGAGAATGAAAAGGTATTTAACCAAAATTAAGTCAAATGAAGCTGATAATATATGGAATATTCTATACTTGTATTCCCCCATCTTTACAAAGAAGGATAAAAGTGTATTTTCTCATCTCCTCTCCTCTTCTGACTCAAGGCTGATTATTATAAATACAGTTCATGTACTTTTTTATTGTTTTTCTTTGTTTTTCTTTGTTGTTATTTTTCTGACTGCTCCTGACACTTACGTTGTTCTATGCTATGCTAAAGTAATTGTAAGAAGGACCTAAATAGCTTGTGCTTTACTGAGAACACAGTGATGTAAGTCCGGGAGTTGATGAACTGTTCAGACATGGATGGAGTCCTGAATACAACTAAACTTCTCATGGATATCTTATGTATTTCATAGTCTGGCAGAATTGGGAACTAGAGCTGGCTTCACACCTCTTGTCAGTGTGTCTTTTCTGCATCTCTTCATTCCAGTTTTGATTTAATATTAGTAATTGTTGATAAAGAAGTCTCACTGAGCATAAGTAATGTGTCTTTGCTGCAGTTCTCTAACTCACTTATTTTGTGACAGTCATCATCCCCCATCCATTTAGCAAACTCTGTACCTAATTAGTATGTATGGTATGAGGAAACATAAACCAAAAAAAGTGACTCTCATCCTCTCTCCTATTAGCACACCCATTTCTATAGCTATCTAAAGGATAGATTAGAAATGATAGCCCAGGAGCCTGGGTTTTACAACCAGCCTCAGAATGGGATAGAGGTTTGTATTGTCATTATATCTAGCATTTATATAGTGCCTTTAGGTTTGCAAAGCATTTTATAAATATTATCTCATTTACTCCTCTAAGATCGGTGTTATTGTTTCCATTTTACAGTTCAGCTAATGGACATTGAATGATTAAGTGACTTGCCAACAACCACACAGCTAATAAATGTGTGAGGTAGAATTTAAACTCAGGTCTCCTTGACCCACAAATCCAAGTCTCACACTCTATCCATTTAGATATATTTATTAAGGTGATAAAAGCTGCTACTTTTTTACTTTCATAGCTCTACCGACGTACCTTTTTAACTGGAGTCATACTGTTCATGAAAACGGATAGACTGAGAGGAGCATACGAAAGAATATAAGAATACTGAGTATCTGAATGGAGGCAGGCTGGTTGAGTGGAAGAACATAAGCTCTGTGAAGGCAGAGACTATCATTCATCAAAATTTCATCTCTTTTCCAATGCTTTGTATAATACTATACAATCATGGCTCTATGGATAGGGAAAATAAGAGGTATATATTCGAAAAAAGATGATATAAAAACAAAAGATAAAAAAGATTACAATTTAAACCTATATGTATGGTAGGAATAGGTGGCAGTGTGGGTAGATTACTGGGCACGGAATCTGGAATACTCATCTTCCTGGGTTCAAATGCAGCCTCAGACCTTTACTAGCCATGTGGCCCTTGGAAAGTAACTTAACCCTATTTAACTTGGTTCTTTATCTTTATGATTACCTCAAGAAGGCAATGTCAGACCACTCCACCATCTTTGCCAAGAAAACCCCAAATGGGCTTACAAAGAGTCAGACACAACTGAAATGACTGAACAACAATATTTGTTGAATAAATAAATAAATGAGCAGAAACAGTGTTGAGAAATTAAAAGTAGAACCTAGTTGTAGTCCCAAACTTTGCTTATTTAATACCTTATAAGGATAGCATTCTTTCTAACTACTTTAATTAGAACTGGGTTCAGAAATGGTCAAAAGTAGAATAGCAAAGTTATGCACTCTGTTCTTCTATTGTGCCAAGGGGAGAATGTTTTGGTGTCAAGTACCAGGTCTTTCTTAGAGAGAATGTGAAGTTATCACCATGTTGATTCTTATAATCAAAATAGCATGATAGTCAGGTTTGGGATATGTAAAACAGGGACAAAGCCATGTTCACCTTAAGCAGATGCAATCTGTGAAATTATTAATTAATATTGAACATAATTGTTGTACTCATTCATACAAAACATCCATTTTGACTCTTCTTACTGTTACTGTAATGTATTCAATCCTTGTCTAAATCTGTCCCAGAAATCCTAGCTGGACTCCAGGAAATATGAAACAACAGAAATTATATGTGAAGGTTGAAAGTCAGTTTTAGACTGATAGTCAATGAACATATATATATATATATACCCTATAAATACTTACCTGGAGGTTAAATGAGATATTTGGTTTTATTATTGGGGGAATTGTTAACTTCTGGGAAAGTTAAAAAAGCTAAAACCTGTCTAAGAGTTGATTTATGACCATGGGGATTTAGTAACAAATGAACAGATTGTGTCTGGCACTATTTGTGATGATCCAATCTATGGAAACATCTGTATCAATGCTGCTGCTGTGGTGACAAACAGTCAGAATTTGTGATGTGACCCTTCTGCGTGTGAAAAAAAAATCTAAGAGGATATCAAAGTTACTCTAGAACCTCAATCAATGATAAGCTTCAGTAACACTTCCTCCCTACTCTTCCTGGCAATTCTTTGTCATCAGAAAGAGAAAAGCAAAAATGAAACAAGTCAAGGGAAGAAATTACTTCAACACCTTTCAGAATAGAGCATATTTTTAGACACACAGACTCATCTCTAAAAACAAATGTGGGCAATCCATTTACCCACTTGTTTCATTTCAAAGTTAGTCTCTTTTCAACCTTATTGAAAAATCAAGCAAACAAGCAACATACCTTTATTAAACAGCTAATATATGCTAGATGCAAGAGTAGGACCTGAGTATACAAAGACAGAAATGACAGAGCTTACATTCTATTTAATAGTTCCTCTCTCCTACTCTGATACCTCACTCATATACACATACCCACCAAAGATTTATATGGGGAAAGAAAGGAAATTAATGAAAATTTAACCAACAACTTTTGAAATTTTTCCCAAATTTTCAATGTAGTGAATTGAAACAAAAAAATAGTTCTCTGTAGGGAATTAGAAAATCTGATTATTTAAATGCCAGGGCAAGATAAGTGATGACTCTCATGGGATTTATAATCTAATAAAAGAAATCAGACATGGTTACAAAATCATAATAAATAATAGTATATAGCAAGCACATTAGAGGTTGCAAAACAAAGGAATGTGTGACCTATAAAAAAAAGGATTAATATTACTTGAGGACTCAGGTGAGGTTTTGACCAGGGACTAGCATTTGTGTTCATTGTTAAGGGATGAGTAAGAATTCTAAATGTCAATATAGCAAAGGAAAGTAGTGCTAAAAGTGGAGATAGCATAAGAGAACATTAGCTATGTTTTGGAGTGTGGGAAAAAGTTAATTCACTTCATTTGGAACAAAGAACAAAGGGAAGGAGATAATCTGAGGTACATCTGGAATATTAGAGTGGAGACTAATCATGGAGGGCATGGAGGGCAAAGTAGCTTAAACTTCACTTAGGAGATAGTGAGGATCCTCTCTTTAATGTAGGAGAAATAATGTGATAGTGTCTATTAATTAGATCAATTGTTTTGCTAGTAATATCAGAGATAATGTGGAAAGGATAGAGGGTAGAAATAAGAAGACCTACCAAGAGGATATTGTAGTAGTCCAAAAATAAGTAGTCACATGAGCCTATCCTGGGATGGCAGCAGTGGTGAGTGAAAGTAGGGACAGATATTAAAGATGTTGAGGAGGTGGGATCAATAAGACTAGGTACCAGCCATACCACTGCTGGGTTTATACCCCAAAGAGTTAATAAGGAAAAAGACTTGTACAAAAATATTTATAGTTGAGCTCTTTGTGGTGGCAAAAATTGGAAAATGAGGGGATACCCTTCAATTGGGGAATGGCTGAATAAATTGTGGTATCTGTTGGTGATGGAATACTATTGTGCTAAAAGAAATAATGAACTGGAGGAATTCCATGTGAACTGGAATGACCTCCTGGAATTGATGCAGAGTGAAAGGAGCAGAACCAGGAGAAAATTATACACAGGGATGGATACACTGGTACAATTGAATGTAATGGAATTCTCTACTAGCAGCAATGCATGATTCAAGACAATTCGGAGGGACTTATGAGAAAGAACAATATCCACATCCAGAGAAAGA
>NC_058130.1:51693936-51701419 GCF_016433145.1 Gracilinanus agilis
TGATGATATTGCCAAGGATGGGTAAGCAGTGAATTGAATTGAATTATAGAGTTTTGAATGTTCATTCAGCCTAATTTCTTCCAAATTAAAAATCTGCAGGGAATGCTACTAAAAGAATAAAAGTCTTACTTACTATCAACTCACCTTTTAAAAGTAGAGCTTTAGCTGGGTAATGGAAGTTTTCATTTAGGCAAGTGGCTTTGAAAAAAAATTATAGGTATAGAACAGGAAATCATGATGCCTGGCAGATGTGGGACTTAGGTGGTTACGAATAAACTCATGTGTCTTATTGGATGAGTCAGAATAAAACTCTCCATGACTGATCTGAATTTGCACCTCTGTAGTCCCTCTAGGACTGATATTTCCAGGTCAAAAATTCACAGATTTTAAAGGTAGAAAAGATCTCAATAAACATTTATTCTAAACTTACTTATTTTATAGGTAGGGACATAATTTCAGAAAGAGGAAGTGAAGAATCTTGGGCTGTAAATAGCAAAGGCAGGGTTTGAATCAGCTTCTCTGAATTTAAATGCACGGTTCCTTCCACTTATTACATTTCTTCTTTTAGTTTATTGGCTTATCTTCTTCCCAGAGAAGTTGGGAAATATTTGGTCCCAGTCTTTTACGGTATGACAAATTTAATGGGGAGATATACTAGTCTACCACTGTGGATAGTAGTGTTGGATGCACAGTGTTATGTTTTGGTTTCCTGTATGATGGGGATGGAGAAGTAACATTAGTCATAGCATTCCAGCAAAGCATTGATGGTTTTGGGAAGTCATTGATTCCTCTGTGTGTGAGTAGGTGAGCAAGTATTTACTTCTTTGGCTCACTGAGATATTTAGTTGGCTCATTTAAGTGACCAGAGAATGTTTTATGTCTTCATTTTCTCCATGAAAGTTAATTAATTTAAAGAAAAAGATATGAAGGACCTACTGGGTCCAAAGGTTGGTCACTAGAGAAGATAAAAATATTAAAAATAAGAGAGACTTTGATTCCATAACATTTAATAAGCAGTGGAAGGAGATGATAACAGTGGAATGAGTGTTGGACTAGAATTAAAAGAAATAGAATTCAAATCCTGGTTATATATATATATATATATATATATATATAGAGAGAGAGAGAGAGAGAGAGAGAGAGAGAGAGATACACACTACCTTGTGATCTTGGGGTAAATCATTTGATCTCTCTAGGCTTCCTTTTCCTTATCTATAAAATAAGGGGATTGGACTACATGATCTCTAAATTCTATAATCTTTTCACATCTTATAAGACAAAATGATATAAGCTAAGTTCATAAAGATGGTATATTAAAAGTCCTATATGAGACATAAGGGCTGAAAGGGCAGATTGTGATAACCTGGCTTTGAGAGGTTGGTAGATGAAAGATGAGGGAGGTGGTGATACCTAGGAAATAAAAGATACCAACAACAAAATAAAGTTTGGCTCCCAAGCTTATCTGTGTTTTTCTGGTCCAATGTATTTTAATTATTGTTGGTCACTCATTTTCAGTTGTATCTGACTCTTCATGACCCCACTTGGGGGTTTTCTTGGCAAAGATACTGTAGCAATTTGAAATTTACTTCTTCAGCTCATTTTACAGATGAGGAAACTAAGGCAAACAGGGTTAAATGATTTACCCAGGGTCACACAGCTAATATGTGTCTGAGTCCAGATTTGAACTCAGGAAGATAGGCACTGTGTCCATTATGCCCTCGGCTATCAATGTATTAGTACTTCTTATCCATACTGTTCTCTCTTAACCTGGGATATGTAGCTGAGATCCTTCTGTAACTCTGGTAGGTTGATGACTGCCGCTCTAATTTGGGGGGTTGGCTCATTCACTGAATCTGCATTCATGCTGACAGCCCTAAGGTGAACAGAGAGGCATACATCATGCTGTTAGAATTCAAACTCTCTCACGGCTCTAGAGGTAGCTCCGGAATGTAGACTCTGACACTGTAGTTCCTCAACTCCTACCAGCATGCTTCCTATATACATGAAATCAGAGGCATGACTGAGGCTTTAAAAAAAATAAAATCCTTCCTTCTTTTATAAAATCAATAGTAAGTATTGGTTCCAAGGCAAAGGAGCAGTAAAGACTAGTAATTGAGTCTAAGTGACTTACCCAAGGTCACACAGCTAGGAAATATCGGAGGTCAGATTTGAACCTAGGACACATCTCCAGGTCTGGCTGTCTACCATTGAGCCACCTAGCTGCCCTAATGATTGACTCTTAAATAAAAAGTATTTACTGCAATAAAGAAAAGAGCAGCCCCTGCCCTCAAGAAGCTCCCAGTTATAGGTGGAGTACACGTCCAAAGACTTCCACCCTACCAGGAGGATTCAGTCCTAAAACCATCGCCTTGCCTTGGCTCTGTGCATATGCTGCACCTCACTTGTCCTTGCCTATTTCACAGAGTGCTCTGATGGAGAACTCTAAGCACAGAGGCTCATTCTGCCTGAAAATAAGTAGGGGGTGTATAAGGTTCCCCTTTTCTGATATCTTTCTCTATCTGGAGTGGTTGTCAGAGAAGCAGGTGTCTGCCAGGGAGATAAGGACTAAGCCAGAGTCACTGTTCATAAGCAATTAGCTCTCTTCCTTAGAAATGTGTCTGCATTGGAGTATTTTTAAGGCATGGGCAGAACTAAGGCTCAGTCTATGTATGTATTGAGGTATATAATACTACTACTACCACCACCACCACCACCGTCGCCGCTGCCGCCGCCGCCGCTGCTGCTGCTACTACTACTACTACTACTACTACTACTACTACTACTACTACTATTACTACCACCACTACTACCACCACTATTACTACTACTACCACCACTACTACTACCACTATTACTACTGCTACTACTACTACTACTACTACTACTACCACCACCACTACTATTACTACCATCACTACTACCACTACCATCACTACTACCACCACCATTACTACTACTACCACAATCACTACTACTATGACTACCACCACCACCACCACCACCACCACTACTACTACTACTACTACTACTACTACTACTACTACTACTACTACTACTACTACTACTACTACTACTACTACTACTAACATTACTAGCATCTAGCATTTATATAGTGCTTTAAAAATTACAAAGAATTTTACCTATGTTAATTAATAATCTGATCTTCAAAACAACCCTGTGAGGTAGGTACTATTATTATCTTTATTTAACAAATGAAGAAACAGGCTGAGAAAAATTTAATGATTTGTCCAGAGTCACAGAGCTAATAAGGGCTGAAGACAGGATTTGAATTCAGGCCTTTCTGACTCCATGTCCTATGTTCTAGCCATTGTACCACCTAGCTGTCTCCAAAAATGCAGAATTATGTGAAAGGAGAAAAAAAAAAAGGTGGTGTTGTAGTGGTGGTTCTATGGGCTATTTGGAGTTATTGAATTCTTTATGTATTTTGTTACTTTGTCTTTGCAAGACCTATCATACATGCATGCAATATATGTTATACAAGCACATACGTACATACATGGTACATTATGCACATATGTACACAATATGTTATATATGCACATACATACATGCTTCAGGGATGGTCTAGGTCCTTGCTTTCACTGCCCTTACAATTTTGTGTCCCACATTACTCTCCCTATTGAATCATACGTAGAATTGGTGACATATTAAATAAGGTCAATAACTGTAATATATCTTATGCCAACGACTACAAGAGATCAAATATCACTAGTGTTTGGATCTTTCCTTTTCAGGGGCAAAACCCATCACTTAAACATAGACTTGAATTTCTAGGAATTTCAAAGTCATTTTCACTTCACTGATCCCTTTGATATTAAATGGGAAGATCCCTAATAATCCTGAATTGGCTCCTGAAACTGCGAAACCTAGAAGTTGCTAATATCTTTAGTGACATAATAATTGAAATAATCACATCGGCATTAAAACTGTAGATGGGATTTGTGTAATGAATTTAAATGTATTCATCACACAACCTGCATAATGCAATAGTCTCCACAATCAAAAATTAATAAACATGAAAATCTGCAATGTATTTATGCCTAAAGAGAATAAATATTATGGTCCCATAAGAACAATTGAATAATCTCAATATTGTTTTTCCTCAACTCAAAGACAATTAAAGATGAATGAATCAAAAAAAAAAATTAAGAAAACAGAGCTATGGAGAAGAAGCTTGAAACTAAAGCTGAATTGTTCAGACAAAGTCCCCAAATGTCCCAGTATCCTGAATTTCACTCAGGAGGTATTAAGCTATTAAAGCCATTCACCCTTAGAGCATTCTGCTAGTTTCACCCATGGTTAGGTATTTTGCTTAGATTGTACACAAGCTGTGTTTTCTGGTCAGTTTGCTTCCTAACACATGCTAGTAGACCAATAAATGTTTGTACTTAGTTTTAGACCTCCAGAAGATTTTGCCCAAAGCTCTTTGCAGCATCTCTTCTCCTGGAGTAAAGTAGCCTTTCATTCTGTGCATTATCCCAAGCATGTGCTGGTTGGATTTAAATTTCACTGACACTACTTCCATCCTGGATATTGGCAAAAGTTAAAAAAATCAGCGTTTGATTTATTGTTTTCTTAAAAAGTGACAAAGAAAATATTCTTGATTCAAATTAAAATCAAAAGTAAGTCTTATATTTTTGGAGAGCCAATTGTTAAATGTTACCAGCATACCACATTATTGACCTTATATGTAAGAACTTGCATTTTCAAAAGTGACAAATTAGGAGGCAAATATTTACAATGGGTTTCACCATGATATTCTTTTAAATCTGTTTCCTTAAGTGATTTAATCTAAGGTTGGTTGGCATAGTTCAGCATTTTCAAAGACACAAATAATAATTATAATAATAGATATTAATGAAAGATTTTAAGGATTATAAAGATACTTTATTCCTATAATAAATTTTTGAAGGAAGATATCAGAGGGTTTTTTTGTTCTCATTTTATAAATAAATGGAAAAAGACAGAGATAAGTGACTTTTCTAGGGTCACACAGTAAGTAGGTTTCAGAGCAAAAATTCAATCCCAGATCTCTCATCTCCAAATACAAGTCCATATATCCCTATATATAACTTGCCTTATATCTATTTAATTAATGGACATTTCATTTATTTTGTGACTATTTAAGCACATATCTTGCCCTGATGTGCTTTTTCAACAGCTCATCATGCCACAGAGGTGATCTCATTATCTTTGAAGGCTTTGACCTATCAAGTATTTCTTTGGTCTTAGAATCAAGACTGTGTTGAGGGGTTAGGATTGTAGTGGACAGGTCTGTTATGTAAATATGAAGAAAAATAAGCTAAACAAATAGTGATTTCATTTGTGTAATAACTTCTTTTTCTTTTTCTTATTAGATGGGAAGAAGAGAAATGGATTACAATAACTAAGAGAAGGAGGTTTTGCAAAAGCCAGCCACATACGGAAATGCTGGTTTTGTTTAGATTTATAAACATTTGGAATAAAAAAAAGTTAAAAATTTCCTGGGGATAAAAGAGACACAGATGTGCTTATCTTACTACTCTTCTATCAATACTTACAGACTTGGAAGCAGTGAGTCAGTCCTCACAGTCTGAATGTGTCCCCAAGTGGCTCCTGCCTACCCCTCTCTACACCTAAGAAGAAAATGACACCACAATCCCTGGTTATACTTGGCATCAGTACTCTGATTTTCCCCAGAGATGAGGGGTACAACAGGGAGGCAGAGGCAGGGAATGAAGACAAATGAGGAAAGGTAATGAAGGAGGAGGCAAAGAGCAGAATGGCTAGAGAGAGAGAAAGCCTGGGACTTTGTCAGGGACTGTCATTGCTCCTTTCTATCTCCTCAGTACCTAGCACACTGTCATGAAAACATGTACTTGATAGACATGTAGAATTTACCTGCCCACTTCCCCTACAGGTCCTGAATATCTCAAAGGCTCCTCTTACTCCTTCACAAGGCTTTTCTAGGAAACTCATAGGAAAACTGGACCTAAAGCACTCTTACACTGCAAAGGCTGTATGCCTGTTAGTTGTAATTATCATTAGGATTACCACAGCCCAAGGGAGTAGGAGGCAGGTACTGCCCAACCCAACCTAAGGACTCCAAACAGAAACACTCTGAGGTTATTATGCCTTTGCTCCCAGCTAGCTTTTAGAAGCCATCTATTTGGAATATTTTATATAAACTAGCTAAATTCTAAGATAGAGTGCCTAGAGGAAACTTGGGAAATCCTGTCTGTTCCTGATCATTCACCAAACTAGAGGCTCAGATAATAGAGAGAGCATTTCTTGCTGGCTTGGAAAAGTTTTCTGTGATAGCTCATTCTAGCAAACTGAGAGGGTATAGAGTCCTGGCTAAGGAAATAAAGTCCTCTTTGGCCAACCTAAAAAGGAAGAAGAGAGATTCTTCAAAGATGTGATCAGACAAGACCCAGAATTACAGGTCCCTCTAGAGATAGACACGAGACTAGGCTAAAGACTTGAGAAGAGCCAAGGACTAGCTGAAATACAACCACTTATCTTTTCTCTCATTTGGAAGTGTCCCAGTGGGAAAGAGAGAGCTTTGAGGATAATTTATGAGGGCAGATGCTGGCAAGGATGATTTGGGGAAGGTGTGTTCAGCCTTGAGATGCCATGGCTAGGTCCAGGTGGCCTAACCAGGATGCTAAGAAGGAGACTTTCTAAAATCCACAATCACAGTATATCCAGAAGTGCTTGTGCTCATTGAAGAACTATAGATGAGCATGAAATTTGGTATCACAGTGATTCTTCTATACAAGCAAAAGAGAGGAAGAGTAGCCATCCTATGAAATCAGTTCTCTGTTATCTAACTGACCCTCTACTAATGATATCTGAGGAAAAGACAATGAATCTCATAGTCTTCAGGTTTGACTATCAGTCTTGTTTAAACTAAAGTTAGGCCAACAGGTAAGCTAGGATGAGATGGATGTTTATTCTACCCTGGCTCAGCAGATACAGCATTTAAGGACAACATGACCCCCTTCTAGAGACCCTCAAATTAACATTCTTTCTGGGGCTTCTGGATGGTCCACAGAGATGTATTCCTCCAGCTTCTCTATGAAGAAATACATGAGGTCAGGCTGCACCCCAGCCTCCTTCAATTCAGACATGCCTTTCTCAATCCTCTGTGTCATCCATGATCCCTGGATCTTCCTTTTGCTCAAGTGTGAACTGGAAGCCCAGAAACATTCCTATATCCACCTCTTTCAATTTATCTTAAGGAGGGAAAACAATATCCCTATCATCTCCTCTAGGTTGTGGATACTCACCTGGAATTCAGGGAGTTGGCATCAAAATTGAAGGTATCAAAGTGGGCAAGGAGGAGACTAAGCTATCACTCTTTGCAGATGATATGATGGTCTACTTAAAAAATCCCAGAGAATCAACTAAGAAGCTTGTAGAAATAATCAACAACTTTAGCAAAGTTGCAGGATACAAAATAAATGCACATAAATCATCA
>NC_058130.1:51701734-51890747 GCF_016433145.1 Gracilinanus agilis
AAAAAATGTGAAGGAAGGGGGCCTGGCAGTACCAGATATTAAACTATACTATAAAGCAGCAGTCATCAAAACAATATGGTACTGGCTAAGAGATAGAGAGGAGGATCAATGGAATAGACTGGGGATAAATGACATCAGCAAGACAGTGTATGATAAACCCAAAGAGCCCAACTTTTGGGACATGAATCCACTATTTGACAAAAACTGCTGGGAAATTTGGAAAACAATATGGGAGAGATTAGGTCTAGATCAACATCTCACACCCTACACCAAGATAAATTCAGAATGGGTGAACGACTTGAATATAAAGAGGGAAACTATAAACATGTTAAGTGAACACAGAATAGTATACTTGTCAGATCTATGGGAAAGGAAAGACTTTAAAACCAAGCAAGAGCTAGAGAAAATTACAAAATGTAAATTAAATGGCTTTGACTATTTTAAACTAAAAAGTTTTTGTACAAACAAAAACAATGTAGTCAAAATCAGAAGGGAAACAACAAATTGGGAAAAAATCTTTATAAGGAAAAACTCTGACAGGGGTCTAATCACTCAAATATACAAGGAGTTAAAGCAATTGTATAAAAAATCAAGCCATTCCCCAATTGATAAATGGGCAAGAGACATGAATAGGCAATTTTCAGGTAAAGAAATCAAAAGTATCAATAAGCACATGAGAAAGTGTTCCAAATCTCTAATAATTAGAGAAATGCAAATCAAAACAACTCTGAGGTATCACCTCACACCTAGCAGATTGGCTAGAATGAAAGAAGGGGAGAGTAATGAATGTTGGAGGGGATGTGGCAAAATTGGGACATTAATGCATTGCTGGTGGAGTTGTGAACTGATCCAGCCATTCTGGCTGGCAATTTGGAATCACATTCAAAGGGCTATAAAAGACTGCCTGCCCTTTGATCCAGCCATACCATTGTTGGGTTTGTACCCCAAAGAGATCATAGATAAACAGACTTGTACGAAAATATTCATAGCTGTGCTTTTTGTGGTGGCAACAAATTGGAAAAGGAGGGTATGTCCTTCAATTGGGGAATGGCTGAACAAACTGTGGTATATGCGGGTGATGGAATACTATTGTGCTAAAAGGAATAATAAACAGGAGGAGTTGCAGGCGAACTGGAGAGACCTCCAGGAACTGATGCAGAGCGAAAGGAGCAGAGCCAGAAGAACTCTGTACACAGAGACTGATATACTGTGGTAAAATCGAATGTAATGGGCTTCTGTACCAGCAGCAATACAATGACCCAGGACAATTCTGAGGGATTTATGGTAAAGACGCTGCCCACACTCAGAGGAAGGACTGCAGGAGAGGAAACATATAAGAAAAACAACTGCTTGAATGCATGGGTCGGGGTGGACATGATTGAGGGTGTGGACTCGAAACTACCACACCAATGCAACTACCAACAATTTGGAAATTGGTCTTGTTCAAGGACACATGACAAAACTAGTGGAAACGCGCATCGGCCAAGGGTGGGGGGGTGTGCGGGGGCGGGGGTTGAAGGGGAAAGGTGGAGCATGAATCATGTAACCATGTTAAAAATGAATATTAATAAATGTTTAAAAATAAAATAAAATAAAATAAAATAAAATAAAAAAGGTGTAGCTAGGTGATGCAGTGGATTGAGGAATGGGCCTGTAGTCATGAAGACAATTCTGTGAGTTCAAATCAGACCTCAAAAACTGAATGACTTTGTGTTCCTGGATAAGTCATTTGACTCTCTTTGCTTCAGTTTCTTTTTCTGTAAAATGAGCTGGAGAAGAAAATGGCAAAAACAAGAGGACCATTAATGTATTATATTTGTTATTAGTTCCTTCATGGAGACAACCTACTTTTTGCTTATATGTCTTATGAAGATTCTGGGAACATTCACTGGATTTAAGTTAAGTGAATCTGTAAATTATTCTAAATGTCTATGAGTATGTACTCTATAGTATCTGATTTTGTTTTTTTGTACTCTTCTAAAATTGGGACTGTAATTGCAACTAACTAGTTGATATCAATGACATTAAAAAAAAACAAAAAAAAAATAGGTTCCACTCAAGTGCACTCTATATCCATCTTCTGGCTTCAAAACATATTCATGCTTTGGTCTTTTATAGAATTCTATTACTCTATAGAATTCTCTAGTCCCCTTTGCTCAGACAGAGATAGGAGATACTTTGAAATAATAGCAAATGAGAGATGAACTCTGGGGTCTGAGTTAATTTTTTTCAAGACTATAACAAACTGTGTTTCAATAAAATGAATGCTGAGTTTAAAAAAAAAAAAAAAAGTATCCAACCCCAGGGGCACAATAGAGGTAAGGTTGCTGCAGGCCACAGTAACCTTGTAGAGATGTGAGGGGACAGCCATTGTCTGTCACAATTACTTCATTGGTAACTCTCTTATTTCCATATTCTCCTGTTTGTGGCAAGGTTAAATTAAGGTCCAGATAAAATCAAAACATCATCAAAACTCTCCACTAACTCTTGACAATACATTTAAATTCCTGTGTCTTGCTTTTGAATATGTGCTCAATGACCCATCAAGACCCCTTTTCTTCCTGATCATAGAACAGTACATGCTTTATGTAGCTTTGAGGCGAAGTCTTGATAAGAGGAAAACCATACTCTCCCAGACTGTTTCTTCAGACGATTTTGCCAGCTTCCTTGTCCTCAAAGCGGAGTCCTTGCCCTCCACATAGAGGAAGCTATGCTGCTGAGGAAGCACCAACTACCACCTACACAAGAGGCCAGAGGCTCCATAGTTCCCACTGGGACTCACCAGTGGTGTGTAGAGTTGCATATGTCCCCTGTTGCCTAAGTATAAAATATTATGCCAGTATTCCTGTCTAGCTTCATCTTTCTTCATGCTTCATTTTATTCCCCTCAGCATCTTCTCAGCAGCAACTTTGGCACTCTCTGTCTCTCTCTCTCTCTCTCTCTCTCTCTCTCTCTCTCCCTCCCTCTGTTCCTCTCCCCTTTCTTCTCCTCTCCTCTCCTCTCCTTTTATGGATATGGAACCATAATCAAATCAACATTGCCACACTATGGAATGGAAAATGGAAAATTTCATGAAATGGAAAGGGTATATCTATCTATTCCCCTATGACTCTGCTCAACATCTTAGCAACTTTCCAAACCAACACACTTTCACCTGACAATATACCTCCCCTATGTGTCAGCTCCTTCTCTTTATAGTTCTTCTGTCCCCAGAGAACAGGATAATGCTTAGTACATAGTAAGAACCTTATGTTTTTCATTCATTCCTTGAAGCCTTGATGGCTAGAAATAATAGCTAGCACTTTTTATCATTTTAAGTTTCACAAAGGGGTTTACAAATATTAACTCACAATTATGACAACCCAAGAAGGTGAGTACTATTATTATTCTCACTTTCCAGGTAAGGAAATTAAGGCAGATTAAAGATAAGAAACTTGGATAAGGTCAACCAACTAGTGTTTGAGGATGGAATTGAACTCATCTCCTTCTGTTTCCAAGTCCAGTGGAACTCTAAAGTCTGGCTGCTTCTAATGTATAAAACCTGGATGTCTCCTACAATTAGTCCATATATTAGATATTCTTATAAATCTCTTTTTATATTAGTCCTGCCTCTATTTCTAGGATCTTCTGCCTTTGACCCTTTCTTTCTTCTCAGAACCTGAATATAGACAGGTTGTTCCAAAGTGCTGAACTTAATCTTGTGTAATTTGAATCTGTTATCCTAAAAACTATGATCCCAGGCAAAACTATGACTCCCAGAACCCCAACTCACTTCCTGTCATTATGTGCTGACGTAGGATATAAATTGGATAGAGTTCTGTGTCTAGTCCTCTTTTCCTTCTCATCAGTGGCTTTGATGGAGTGAGCATTTTGAGGAGGTAGAAAACTTAGTCACATGGTTCTATTTTGTCAGATACTAAACTTTATAATATAATACTTCAAGTATTAGACATTAATTTAACTCCTACCATCTGTGCTATTTATCTGTCACCTTACCATTTCCTTTCCTGGGACAGAACAAAGGGATCAATACATATTAGGGATCTTGCCTAACTATAGTCCTCAGACACAAGTAGCAATATGATGTGTGGTTTTGAGAAAGTTATCTCCCCAATCTGTACCTCAACTTTTATATTGGTAAACTGAGAGAGTTGTTACAATGATATCTGAAGTCTCTACCATTCCTAGTGTTCTTTGATCAGTCCCCACAAATGAGCTAGTCTAGAATCAAGGAATTCTTTGTGAAACAATGAGGGAAACCGGCTGCTTAATAGAGACAGAATCTCAGCCCAGGTTGTTTGCAAGGCTGCCAAATATACTCTGAAATATATATAATGTCCCCAAAGATCTATAAAAGGGGACCAATGAACTCACTCTGAGATTCTCTGTTGTGGTCATTATGAGTTCCCATCATTTTCTCATCCTGTCTTTTATGAGAATTTCAGTTCTTCCCTCATCCTCTACCCCATTGCAAGTTATAGTTGTACATGTTCATGTTCGAAAGGAATTTGAAACTGAATGGCCTATGCTGAATGGCTATATGTAACAAAGCTGAATGCTCAGCTCCAACCAAGAAAAATAACCCACTTTCTGAGTCTGCCCAATTTAAAGTGCTTTCTTTCTAAATCTACTTTATGGGAAATCATTCATAGATACATATCAGGGCTGTTATAATGATGAACAAAATAGTCCATTATAGAACTCTTGGCACATCTTTGGGCTTTCAGGGGATAGGTGCTCACACAATTTTACATTCAAAAATTATGGCTAATAGAATTATTGCTAATATAATCATCTCAGACACTTTTAGCATTGTCAGTCATTTTGGAAGGAAATTTTATTTTAATGTACTTTTCTCCCTAGACCTTAATGGTCTTTTCCTACTCTCTTTATATCCAACTACCTTTTTAGATTGTTTCTTCAAAAGAATCCAGAAAAAAAGAGACTTCAGTGAATATCTTACTTATTCCTGCTTCCTTTAGAGATACATTTTCTTTGATTCCAGTGGGATCATTCAAGGGATACCTCATAGAGCTTGGGAAAAAAAATGAGACATTATTTTTAGCTTACATGACTGGGATTTTTTTAGAAAATCACTAAAGTTAGTATCTCAATAACAAAGGAATAAATCAATCAGTGCCAAAATACCCATTGAAAGTTGAGGAGGCTGGTGATTTAATTATTCTTGATCCAATTATTTGTTAAATATAAAGTCAAAATGAATAACAAGTGTTAGACTTTCATTCTTATTGGCCTGTAATCTAGATAGAAACTATATATCCTTCCCCAGTTTTCTGGGATGTTGGAAGATGAATGAACCAATTAGCATTTTCATATATTCCATGAAAATAGGGCACTGCCCTGGGATGTCTACCTGAAGCATGTGAAGACTTCTCCCAGAGGAATGGGTGGATAAGAATAATTTGTTCCAAGAGCCTTAAAGGCTCCCTGAAGTAACTGTTGTAAAGTGGTTAGAGCTTGGAAAGACATTGAAGATGCTAAATCATCCACTGAATCATGGGTTTCTGTCAGTTATGCTGACTTTTGTCTTCCTACTAGACCTTGATGACTCTGGAAGAGAGTGAAGCTGAAGATGTTTGTAATTCTGCCTCACTAAAATCCAATTCACATGCAAGTCAAGACATCACTTATCAGGTTGACATCAGTCTTGTTTGAAAATGAAGGATGACAGGACAGCTAGGTGGCTGAGTGAGTTGAGAGTCAGGCCCAGAGATGGGAAGTTTCTGGGTTCAAATTTGGTTTCAGATACTTCCTACCTATGTGACCCTGGAAAAGTCATTTCCCCTCCATTGCCTAGCCCTTACCACTCTTCTGCCTTGGAACTAATACACATTTTTTTTTATTCTAAGATGGAAGCTATGGGTTTAAAAAATGAAGGATGAACAATAACACCATCACCTTCAGGGCACTCCTTCCAAGACTATATACTTAATTATGTTTTTATTTAATTTTTTTAAACCCTTAACTTCTGTGTATTGGCTCCTAAGTGGAAGAGTGGTAAGGGTGGGCAATGGGGGTCAAGTGACTTGCCCAGGGTCACACAGCTGGGAAGTGTCTGAGGCCAGATTTGAACCTAGGACCTCCCGTCTCTAGGCCTGGCTCTCAATCCACTGAGCTACCCAGCTGCCCACTTCATTATGTTTTAACTTTTATTTTGAAAAAAAAAACTACAAAGGCAACATAAATTAGTGGAAATAACACTGGATTTGGTATGAGAAGAACTGAGTTTAAATTTCAGTTCTATCAATTACCAATTAAGTGACCTTAGGATAATTGCTTAAACTCTCTGGGCTTCACTTTCTTTATCTGTATATTAAAGATGTCAGATGAGATGTCTTCTAATGTTCCTTCCAATTCCAAATCTATGATTCTATGGTCACCTGTTCATAGTAGACCAAATGATATGCATCTATGACCAGAACGGCAGTAAGTATACAGAGTACTAGATCTGGAGACAGGAAAACATGAGTTCAAATCCTGCCTCAGAGACTTAATTACTGTGTGACATTAGGCTAGAGCCCTGTGGTCCCTGGTGGTCCTTGACAACACTGGTCAAGTCATTGAGCCTCTCTACCTCAGATTCCTTATCTATAAAATTGGGCCAATAGCACTTGCTTCTCAGGGTTATTGTGAGGGTTAGAATATTTATGAAAACTATCATTACTATTATCATCATCATCTTTTGAGTATCTTTAAGACTGAAAACATTGCACTATAAATCATCTTGTAGAGATTTGATTGAAAGAACTGTGTCTCACCAACTGCTCTCAGCACTAGTGGTCCTGTCATGTTGAAGCCATATACAGATCTTTGGAAACCTCAGGATCTAACGCACTCCATCCTCCTTAAAATATTAGTTCATATATTCAAAGTCAGGCTAAAGACTTTAAGGTAACTTATGGCTTTGTTGCAACTATAATGGATTAAAAATGAATGAAAAGCCTCTCCTATCACATTGTCATTGACTGAATTGAAGCTCTTATTGCCTTTAGACTGAACTACTATAATAGTTTTCTAGTAGAGCTCTGATTTCAGCCTCTCCTCTCTCTAACAGCCTCCACAGAGATACTAAAATAATTTTCCCAAGTTACAAGCCTAAATAGGCCATTCCTCTGTTCAATAACTTTCTATGGCCCCCTAATGCCTCTAGGACAGTGATGGGCAAACTGTGACCCCCTGAAATGTTCTATTCAGCCCCCTGCATTATTCCTGATCTGATAAATACAATGAGTAGGATACAATACAATGAAACTTCGAAAGAGTTGCCTTAGAAACAGACTGACATGAGCATTTCCTTTCCTTTGGCCCCTTCTTTAAAAAGTTTGCCCATCACTGGTCTAGGATAACATACAAACTTCTACTGGCATCTAAGCCCTTCTACACTCTTGATCACATCTACTTTTTCTGTCATATTGTATATTACTTCTGTAACTATATATTTCAGAAAAACTGAACAAGATTTTCTGGAAGTATTTCTCTACCTCCCACTTCTTTGCATTTGTACAGACTGCTCCCCATTTTGAAAATGCACACCAACCTCCTCTGGGCCTCTCAGAATCTTCTTTTCAGGCTAAATTCAAGTCTCTCCTCCCTTATACCTCTTTCTCTAACCTTCTGAATGGTTAGCACTCTCTCCCTCTTCAATTTCCCTTCTACTAATTGGCGTATAGGCCATATCATCCTATTGGAATCTAAGTTGTAAATTCCATGAGGACAAGAACTGTTTAATTTATGTGCATGTCCCTCTGTATTCCCATCACCTAGTGCAGTGAGTGGCCCATAGCCAAACCTTAATAAACATCAGTTGAAATGAAAAGGTGGCCATTTCCCATTTATTAAATTTAGTCTACGTCAAAACAAAATAAATATACGTGTGGTCCGGAGAAACGTGGTCTAAAAACAAGGATCAACTCCATCTTGAATCTTATCTCATTATGCCCTCATCTTTCCACAATCATATCTACAGTGAGAGGATACAGGTCATATGCTTTCATTTGAGAAGGTAATTCAATACACTAAGCAATGCCAGGTGCTATGTTATTGATTCCCCTCCTTTTTGCTGTCACCCCAGCACACAAGCTAGTCAGCTATTCATATCTAGCAGTGTTCGATTCCCACAGGTGCCATCTTTAAAGAAAACTATTGATCTTTGTCAGCATGTAATGACATGAACAAATAGGCAATGAGCCACTTATTACTCACCATGTTGTTTTTCATTCTGTGTCCCATCTCAAAAATTTAGAATTCTTTAAACATTTTTTTCAATAGAACACAGGTCATGCTAAGTGCAACCAGAAACTCAAGACAGCAATTCTATAAAAAAAAATGGAGCATTAGATGAGATATTCAGAAGCACAGATGGCACTCAATTGTGTCCATCAAAGACGAAGTAGCTTTCCAAAATATCATTAGCCCAGCATTCCCTTTATACCACCACCTTTATGGTATTTGTTTTTACCATTTAATCAACATCTCTTTGCCCACATGCCTGAGAAATTCAATTCCCTTTTCAGTAGGAGAAAGTGGACCCTGACTGATTTCCATTATATTTATATATCCTCACCCAGGCTACGGAAGCCATCAGCAGGCTCTCCACAATGACAAGCTGATGGATGGGAGTCTCTGGTGCAGAGAGGAAACAGAGCCCCAAAGGATATTGTTTCTCCCTCCTTTTGATTTTCTGAAAAATGCTACACACTACTCATCAGAAGCTGTAAATACAGAAATATAGTAGGACTGATTCCCCTTTTCATGACCAGCACAGTAGCATCTTAGCACTCCCCAAAGTGGCACAGTTTAATAGAATGACCTGAAATTCTGCATGTATTCTTCTCATTCTCAAATTCTTCTCAACTTCTTGTGAGACTGGGCAAGCCACTTGAAGTTCTCTGGTTCTTTGTCTCTTCATCTGTAAAATGAGAAAGCTAAACTAGTTATACTCTAAAGTCCCTCAAAGCTCTGAATTTGTGATTCTATGATTGATAGCACTTTGAAAACTAAAGGTATTTAATTTGTATTGTGGTTGAAAGGTCACTGGATAAGAAATCAGAGAGTGGGGTACTCTACTCTGCCTCTATTATAAATCAGTAAGTTTTTTCTTTTTCTTGAGCTCCAGTCTCACATCATCAATTGACTTTTGGACATAGCAAATAAGATGTCCTATAGACATCTTCAACTCTGCACATCCAAACATAGAAATCATGATCTTTTCCTAAATCTTTCACTTCTTCCCACCTTTCCTACTAAATTTGACAGCATCACCATTTTCCCACTTCTTACTTGTGTTCATTCCACATATCCAGTCTACTAACTGACAAAGTCTCTACCTTTACAACATTTTTTTCATATAAACTACCTTCTCTCCTCTGACACTGCCACCATCCTGTGTAGTTTCTCATCCCCTTATGTTTGGATTATTGCAATGGCCAGCTAATTGATCTACTTGCCTCAAGATCCTCTCTATTACAGTCCATCCTCTATTCATTAATCAGTTCCAGTGGCTCCCTATCACCTCACAGGCCAAGCATATAATCCTCTCTTTTGTTTTTAAAGCCTTTAATAAACTGAACCCTTCTACCCTTCCCTTCCTATCGTCTTGCAAATTATTATTGCTTATATTCTATGATTCAGGGACATTAGCTGTTCTTCTCAGTAGACACTCCATTTCTCAACTGTACATTTTCACTGAAGATTCCCCATACTTAAAATATCTGCTTCCTCATCTATTACAAGCTTATACTATAACTTATTCAGTCATCTCCCAATTAATGGATATCCCCAAAGTTTCCAGTTCTTTGCCACCACAAAAAGAGCCACTATAAATATTTTTATATAGGTAGGTTCTTTCCCTTTATCTTTAATCTCTTTGGGATAAAGATCTAGTAGTAATATTGATGGGTCAAAGGGAATGCACAATTTGATTGCCATTGGTTATTCACCAGAATGGTTGTCTCAGTTTGCTGTTCCATCAGCAGTGTAGTAGGGTCTTGATTTTTCCACATACTCTCCAATATTTATAATTTTCCTTTTTTGTCATGTTAGCCGGTCTAATGGGTATGAGATAGTATCTTGGCTATTTTAATTTTAACTTAAAAATAAATTAATTTAATTTTAATTTAATCAATAAAAATTGATTTAAATTTAGTTTTAATCAATAGTGATATGGAACATTTTTCATAGGACTAAAGATAGTTTTAATCCTTTCATCTGAGGATTGTCTGTTAATTTCCTTTGACCCTTTGTTAATTGGGAAGTGCTTTGTATTCTTAATATTTTGACTGAGTTCTTTATGTATTTAAGAAATGAAGTCTTTGTCAAAGAGATTTGCTATAAAGTCTTTTTCCCAAGCTCTTGTAAGATAAATTTCTATACCAGAGCGTGGATGTTATTTCCACTTTGTGCCAATTCCAATGAGAGAAGAGTAGCATGCCCCACCCACCCCATCTTCTCTTCTACTGTATTGATTCCTACATGCTTCCTCACCTGAGATATTTTACTTCCAATTTTCCTTCTTTTTCTCTTTTCCTAGTGTATTCCTCTTTTTTATCTCATGACTTTTTTAATATCATTTCATCATATTCAACTTACTCCATGATCTTTTTCTAAATATGCTTCTTTCATTGCCTTAAAAGTGATAAAGTGCTTAAGTATTGTCAGTAACTTAAGTATCCTAAGTATTTGGATATGTGTATTTCAAGTATTGGAGTATCTCACAAATTTTAAGGATCACTTCTTACTAGTAAAATACCTTAATCCCATTGTTTCTCTTGATTAACATAAAGTATCTTAAACATGTCAAATATCATTGGTGCCAAAAGTATCTTATGTATTCTGGTTATGACTTTTCTATGCAAGGAATGCAATCAGTTTAACTTCACTGTTTCATTTATTACTTTAAGTATATTAAATAGCTTTCTTATCTTTTGAACCTTAGAAATCTTAAATATCCTAGTTACCACTTTCCCAACCCTCCACCCCCCACCCCTGCAGGGATGTGATTAGATTATTTTAACATCAAGGAGTCCTTTAAGTTTTTGGTTTTTTTTGTTCTGTTTACCTTTTTATGTTTCCTTTGTGTGTTAAATTTGGTCATCAAATTTTCTTTTTAGTTCTAGTTGTTTCACCAGGAATGCTTAAAATTCTTATATTTCATTAAAACTCTATTTCTTCCCCTGCAGTATTATGCCCAGTTTCACTGGGTAGGTGACTTTTGGTTGTAGACTTAGATCTTTTATCTTGAGAAATAGCATATTCCATGCCTTCCAGTCCTTTAATATAGAAACTTACCAAGTCTTGTGTAATTCTGATTGTGATTCCATACAGTTTCCCACCCACTCACCTACCACCCCCACACAGACCCCAGCTACTAATAGTATTTCAGTATTATTGGGAATTTGACTATAATAGTTTTTAATTTGGGATTTCTTTCAGAAGGTGATTAGGATATTCTTTTGATTTCTATATTCCCTTCTTGTTCAAGAACATCAGGATAGTTTTCCCCAATAATTTCTTTCAATATAGTGTCTAGGTTCTTTTTTTTTTTTATTTTTATCATGGCTTTCAGGCAATCCAGTGATTCTTTTATTATCTCTCCCGAGATTATTTTTCAAATCAGTTTTTTTCAGTGAGAGATTTCAAATTTTCTTTGATTTTTTTCATACTTTTGAATTTGCTTTATTGTTTTTCTGTTATTTCATGAAGTTGTAAGCTTCTTTTGTCCAATTTGTCAGAGACTCTAGAAATGCCTCCTAAGTCTACCATTGACTATTCACTTGGTCTTTGGCATATTATTTCTAGGGAGTTATTTTCCTATTTGAGATATTGCATTTTTTTAGGTAACTTTCCTTTAGTAAGCTTTTTTTCTAAGTTGTTGATTTTTTCTATCATTTTCTTTTCTAATTTTTCTTCCACATTTCTTATTATTGGTTTTTATATCCTTTTGGGAGACTCTTCAAAGGATTTATTTTGAGTTTGGCATCCTTTCACATTTCCTTTGAAACTTCACACATTTTAATTTTTGTATTGTTGTATTTTGAGTTTGCATTTTGGTCATCTCTCTTGTTGAACAATTTTTCTGACATTAGGCTCTATAAATATTTGTCTGGAGGTTTATTACCAGATTTATAAGCATTTATTAGTAAAGAGGAAAATTTTGATAGAGGTAGCGAGAGATCTCAGCCTTTCGAATTTTAGAGATAGATCTGATTTTCCATTTAGCTGGATGCCTGAGGTCATTGCTCGCCAGAGATGACCAAATCAGAAAAGGAAGACAAGAGAGAAAAATTGCAGAGACCATTCCTTCAAAGTTAGAAGCAAAAAGATGACTCTCCTTCCCACATTTACTTTTTAAGCCCACACCAGCTCCTCCATCTGTGGTGACGTGCTGGTTCTGGCTTGTAGATGCTTGGGATGCTCATGCTGATGCCAGGGAATGCCAGGGGATGCCAGTGTCAGGCCATCAGGTTGGCAGCCAGGACACCTGGCTATGTCCTGCTACTAGGGTGTGTGGGATCCAAGTCCTCTAAATAATTTACTTCACACAATACTTTTTCTCTGTATTTTGCTCATTTGGGGGGGGGGAGGTATATTTTCCTTTGATTTTCCCTATTTACTGAAGCTTACCTCCATTTCTGGGTTGGAGGGAGTACTGGCCCATGCTTGTACTGTGTCTGGGGTTGACTCATCTGTCTTGGTCTTAGATTGAGTGCTCTTTAGAGGTGGTTTGGTTGGCCTGCTTAGTGGAGATTTGCAGGTATTTCAGTTCAAGTTAGGTCTACCGAACCTGACTGAGACTAGTTCTTATTGGGCTAATTTCCTCCCACTACTTACTACCTGTGCTGGATTGGTGGACTCTGTTCTGACTGGACTATGTAAGGCCACTTTCATCCCTGATTATTCTTTATTGTGTTGGTTTCCACTTTTACCCTCCCAACACTGGACCACACTGGCTGTGCTCCATCTCCTGCTATTTGCCCTGTATTGCATCCAAGTTTCACTATTGCTTGTTCATCACTCTTTCCTCATGTCCCAATGAGATGGGTCCTCTTTGCTGTCTCTCTGAGTTGTTCTTGGCTGAAGCACTTCTTTTTCTCTACTTCTGATGTTTCTAACTCTCCAGTATTCATTTTGAGGCAATTTTTTTGTCCTTCTGTGGATGTTTGGAGGGTGGTAGGCAGGTTTCAAGTGTTTCTTACTTCACTATCTTGGCCTGATCTCTGCAATATTCCCAACTCAGTTGATGAGGTCCATGGGTTCCACAGCTTTAACCACCACCACCAGCACTTTCACCACCTTCACCATCAGCAGAATTAGCAGGCTACATTTAAAGGAATTGGCCATACCATTTTAACCTTCTCCAAAAAGATGATAGAATAAATGAGGAAATCCCTGCCTTTTTTGTGAAAAGGGAACTTTTCCACAATATCACTTCAAATCCTAGTGATCATGATCCAGAGGGGAAAAGGAACCATTTATCTCCATGTTTAATAATAAACTAAGTACGCTGCCCTCTCTTTTAAGAATGTTGACATATTAAGGAGAAAAGGATTTTGTCAGAGGATGGAGGTGTTATAACAGTGCCAAATGGGTTAAATACCTTTCTGGTTCAGCTCTGAGATCTATACATAGAACTTAAGCTCTTGTACTAGATTCATAATCACAATGACCAGCAGAGAAGGGGGATTTGAAATCTTTAATTTTAGAGTCAGAGACTCTAGAAATGATTCCTAACTCTACTACTGACTACTCACATGGTCATATTATTTCTAGACCTGTTCTAGACCTGCTTTACATTGAGGAGCTTAGAATAGAAGACTTCCAATATCCAATTCTGCTTTAAATCTATTATCTTAAATTGGGCCATCATTTTCTTCCTCTATAAAATGTTGGGGTCAAATTAGATCACCATCTGAGAAACTGTAAAAGACTGGGCTGCTGCTGCCATTCACTTAATTTCTGTTCTCTAGGTTCATTCTTTCAACCTGAACACTATTAAAGGAAATAAGATTATAATAATATTAGAAAAGCAAAGAGATGGCATATGTGATCAAGAAATGTCCAAGTTCTATTAAAAATCATTTTGTTTTTGTTTTGCTTTCTTATATAAGCTGGACCAATTAGAAAAATGTGCTCAGTATGAAAATGTAGGGCCCATTTGGTCTCTTACAATGAAGCATCACTGTCTTTATTGAGATCACTGACATTTCTTAAGGATTCTGGGTATGTTAATACGTGTATGAAATGGGAGACATGAATGGAGTTTCAATTATATTATTATGCTATTATTATAATTATTTATTATTGTATAATAATTATATTTATGTAATTTTATATATTTTGCTTTATNAGGTTCATTCTTTCAACCTGAACACTATTAAAGGAAATAAGATTATAATAATATTAGAAAAGCAAAGAGATGGCATATGTGATCAAGAAATGTCCAAGTTCTATTAAAAATCATTTTGTTTTTGTTTTGCTTTCTTATATAAGCTGGACCAATTAGAAAAATGTGCTCAGTATGAAAATGTAGGGCCCATTTGGTCTCTTACAATGAAGCATCACTGTCTTTATTGAGATCACTGACATTTCTTAAGGATTCTGGGTATGTTAATACGTGTATGAAATGGGAGACATGAATGGAGTTTCAATTATATTATTATGCTATTATTATAATTATTTATTATTGTATAATAATTATATTTATGTAATTTTTATATATTTTGCTTTATTTCTTTATTTTATATATATATATATAATTTTTATATTGTATTTGTTATTTTATGTATTGGTCAGATACATTAGACTATGGACTCTTTGAGGGCAGGGACTATCTTCTACCCTTCTTTGTATCCCTAGCATTTAGCACATTGCCTAATACATAATAAACACTTAATAAATATCTATTGAATGACTAGGTGACTTCACACAACCTTTGAAAAACTAGAAAAATCACAATACGTGCACCTTACTGAACTGTTGCTATGAAAATTAATCACCTTCATTTGTCTTTTGAATGAATAAATGTTTACAGGTGAGTTAAGCCTTTTACATTACATTTATTTTTATTTTCTTTAGTTTTAATTTTTATTTTTCTTACATCCATTTCATTCATTCACTAAATTAATGTTACAATTGATGGTAGAATGGCTCACAAATTGTAATCTCTGGCAAATTATACATTCTTTTGGGGACTAATTTTCCTCATCTATAAACTTTAACGGTTAGGTCAGATGGACAGAATTTAGGTTCTCTTCTAGATATAAGCCCAAGAATCTAATGTAAACTGTGTCACTAACTCCTCAATTGTCTGCAGATTCCCTCTGCCTCTGGGACTGAAGCTAGCTTACTCATTTGAAGATCAGAACAGTTCTTTAGAATCATAGCTACAATTCACTCTCAGCATCTTAGAGCTAAATCTGATATGAGGATGCTCCAATTGATGTGTTTTTTTCCTAAAGTCATAACAACATCATTGATGCTTAAACATGTAAGACATTTACTGAATGAGAAAGAGCAAGAATAATCACAAGAAAATATAATTTAGTAGATGGCATTAACAGGAATAACCATAACATCGTACTAATCATAAATCTAGATCCTGCTCTCTCATCAATACAAAAAGGATTCTGGGATACAAATGGGCACACAATTCTAGAAACTCAGCAGTCTGGCATATAAATAGAGAGATCTATGATACTTAACTCCAGACTAAAAGTTTTTACAACTTTCTTCTCTTTAGGGAATAAGCCATGCCATGTGTGATCTGCTGGTCAAAAACCATTTCTCTGCCATTTGCAACCCCTTCTCTTCTCACAGATCTTCTATTGCATAGAGCCACTTCATGGTTCTCTTAGAATACTAAAGCAGTGTCAAAAAGAAAATAATAAGCTCTTAGGAAATTCTATCAGTCTTACACTTTTTTCATTGAAAAAATATTCATAAACCTGAAATCAACAAAGCTAATTAGTTCTGTTTTCTATAGACTACAAGAGTTTTTCCTCCCCTCAAATTGTCAAATGCAAAAAAAGGGGAAATAGAGGTAAACCCCTCAAGGGTTTCTCTTCTCTTTGTCTATAGATGGCATTAAAGGACAGTAAAACAATCTGTCTCTTCACTGGAAATACAATTCTTTTCTCCAGACAATTACCTCTCAGAAAAGCAACTGAAAACTGACCATGTTCAATCACTTTCTCTCTATTTTCTCATGCTGGCTTCTCAGGCTTTTGTTGTTTCGATCCCCTGTTACTTTAAGCAACTTCTCTTGTTGTTTTTATGTGTTCTGTTCCCCACGACTGATGATTCTTGTACTCAGGTTCTTCAGATTTCCAATGTCTTGAAGCAAAGAGCCTCCTTGTGTTTAATGTCTCAGCTTTTTCTTTTAATTAAAAAAAAAAAAGGAAGTCTACATTTTTTGTCAGTTATGTCTCCAAAAATCCTTATATAAGGATCTCATTTTGCTCATATACTTAACTGACATACAGATTCTTAGTTATATACTTCAACATCCTGAAAACAGTATTATATAAATGAACTGATGGACAACAAGGGCTTGCAGCCATGCACACCTTCAATCAGGGCTTTTATCTCTTATAAAGACTGTTACTTCCCTTATCCTTTCAGAAACAATGTTTGCCTCCTTTCAAGTTATTTTATCTAATGGATTCTGTTTCTTCTCAAGCTGATTTTATCAGTGTCCCACTCACAAATGCTCTTCTTCTGCCCCTTTCACTAAAGCATCCATATAACAAAGTGGGTAGTACTTTATACAAAGATTCTCCTGGTTCTTTCCTTTGAAACCATACAAAACAAGTCCAGGCTTTCTTTTCCATGACATCATTAGAAACTAAAAAAACAATTATTCTGTTCTCCTTAAGGGTATTCTTTTCTAGGTTAAATCTATTGCCTCCTAATTCCTTGAAGACATGTCCCTCAGTACAGACTAAGATCATATTTAATTTTGTTGTATGCTGAATTTCTGTCCACCCATGGCTCCAACATCTAGTACTTGTGAAACTGAGTTATTGAACCAAAGTTTAAGGTTTTACATTTGATCTTATTTACTTTCACCTAATCAGAATCAGCAGAGTATTCTAGTCTTTTGAATCCTGATGCTCTTTATCCAGCATGTTAACTACCCTTTCCAGATCTGTTCCATTTACAAACTTGATAAGCATGCTAACTATATTTCTAAGTCATCAATGAAAATGCTGAAAATCAGAGGTCCAGTTAATAAGTCCTGGGGAATTTTACTACAGATTGCTTTCTAAATTGATACTAATCATTAACTACTGGTAATTAGTTGGCACAATGGATAGAGGAACAAGCCTGGTGTCAGGAAGACTTATCTTCCTGGGTTCACATCTGGCCTCAGATAAATATTAGCTATGTGACCCTGGGCAAGTCACTTACTCTTGTTTAACTCCATTGCTTCATCTTAAAAATGAGCTGGAGAGGGAAATGGCAAAATACTCCAGTGTCCCTGCCAAGAAAATCCCAAATGGGATCACAAAGAGTAGAACGTAATGAAGAATGACTGAACAACAACCGTAAATTTTCAGTGCTTCAATTCAATGAAATCTGAATTCATCTAATTTGTCAATATTTAGCTAAGTAATATCGACAGTATTATTTTCATCTACTTGTTTGGTACCGTTTCAAAAAAAGGAAACATTAGTCTAACATGACTTTTTTCTTGACAAAGGCATTTAAAAAAAAGTTCATTAGAGTGAAAACTTACTTTTTTAGATTTTCACCAAACTGATCTTTAAGGATTTTCCTAAAAATTGAAGTCAAGCTCACTGATATATAGTAATTATTTTATTCTCTCTTATTTTTGAAAATTGAAACATTTGATCTTAAAGATTTTGGTACTCTCCATTCTTAATAGTCTTAAAAACTTACAGTATCTGATTATGTTGTCCAACTGATCTAGGAAATGTCAATTCACCAGGGGCAAGTTGGTTTCCCTATATTAAAATTTCCTTTCTTATCTGAGGGTTATGGACTTATATTTAGCTATTTTTGCCTTGTTCTTTCCTGTGAAGAGATATTGAAAATAAGAATTGAGCAATTCTGCATTTTCTCTGTTTTCAGTTATCTTCATCCCGCTCATCCCAAACAGGAGTCCTAATTGTCCATTCTTTGGTTCTTTTATTCAATGTAACCTGAAAAATTATCATCAGAGCTTTAGATCTCCTGAAGAAATTTGAACAAGCTGCATATCATAGTTGTATACTTAGCTATTGTTATTTCCACTTTATTTACATATCTTTTTTTAAATCAAAGTTGGTATGTGAATTTTCTATTTATAGGCATAGATCTCTCCAAATGAATCCCATTTTCTGTCCTCATTGCAATTTTTGTTTCATTCTTGAGAGCTTGGCCTCCCAACTGGGCTGATTTCTTTTAGGTTAAAATTTAGGCCATAAAGGAAAGGTGAAACAAAGATAGTGGATTAAAGACAGCTACCTAGCTGAACTTTCCCTACATTTTCTCCCAAACAACTTTGAAATAACTCCTCAAATCAAATGTTGGAGTGGCAGAACTAACAAAAGGTAAGAGTTAGATTTGTTTCTAGCCTCAGACAACATAAGAGGTCAGCAAGAGGCCTTTGTAACATCAGAGAGGGAATTGGCCCAGAGTATGACAGCTGGACAAGACATGGACCTTGGAGGTAGCTCAGTGACAGAAGCAGCAGTTGCTTTGGGAGCACTCACACCAGAGAAGGGTAGGGAGTTGGACTATTGATTAGAAACAGACCATAGGGAATTGTTTACTGGCCCTGGGTACAACTGGCACTGATTGGCAGCTATATTTTCCACATACAGTTCAGTGTCTCAGTTCCAGGGTCTACATCCCAAATCCCAAATCACAGTTCCAGGACAGAGACAAATACAGACTGACCACAAAGGAGGAGAAGCCTTTGTTCCCATTCCAAAGCACAGGAAAGCACTAGTTCTTGTGGCTGCAGGAAAACAGGGAACCTGATCACTGTTCCAGGGCCAAGAGCAGTACTTTGAATTCTGGTTACTATAGGGGAGCAATATAAAGACCAGAGAAGAAACCAGGAGAGCAGGGACCACACCTATACCAAGATCATACCACTTTGGAAGAACCAAAAACTTGCAGACACCCAAAATTGCCTTTGAAAATACAAGCATGAAAAAGCCTGGAGCTTGAGAAATCCTCATTTGAGAGGAACCCAACTTCAACATAATGTTAAAATTTTTAAAAATAAGCTGAAAAACTTAACAAATGTGTGGAGTGGGGGAGAAGCCATAAAAAGCTATAGTAACGTAATTATTAAAAATTGGTTGTCTAAATGTAACAGTTGAAAAAATTGGCTTGGCAAAGATAATAATGGTTTTAAAAAAAAGAATTGCTGTGGTTGCGGTATATAAAGCTAACTCTTACATCACAAGGCTGATTAGTAGCTTTATTTACAGCAAGGTAGAGATATTAAATTGGGAAATATAGGAAAGCAATAGAAAATTATCACCTAGCTAAAAATACCCTAAATCCTAATCATAGTGCTGCTAGACTGTGAATGCGAATCCTAAATGTGAATCACACCAGAATCCAAAGTCTGGATCAGGAAGCTGAAATCCAAAGAACCAAAGATGCTGAAAAACCATGAGAACCTTCAGCACATAAAAGGCTAAGAGCCACCAAGAAGGCTCCCACTTATATGCAGTTTTCTGCTCTCCTCCTCACATCTCAGGAATCAATCACAGATTTTCAATATGCCTAGCACCAGCCTGGGGCATGGGAGGGGCAGTGATTGTGGCTGGTTAAGTTAGGTAATAAACTTTCTTTGTTTTATTGTTTTTTGATATCTCATGGAGTCCTTGGCTTCCACTTTCCAAATTCTAATTTTTAAGAATTAGTAAATGACTTACTAAGTTTTAAGTAGGGGTACTTTAAGTTCTTGATTGATTAATTTAAAATAGACAAAGGGAATAAAAATTCCCTTTCGCTGTAGTAATAAGAAGTCCAAAAGACAAACTCAAAAGATAATGACATAAAGATAGCTATAAGCAAAGCTTCATAAAAAATACTACTTGTAGCCAAGTCCAAAAAGAATTCCTAGAAAAGTTAAAGAAATTGCTAACAATGTTAGAAGAAAAACTGGGGAAAGATATAAGAGGGATATATTAAAAGAAATTTAATAATCTGATAACAAAGGTACCGAAAAAATTAAAGAAAATAACATTTAAAAAAAATTAGCCTCATGGTTAAAAAAAGCAGAAAATTTTCTAAAGAAAGGAACTTTAAAAATTAGGATTGGTCAAATGGGAAAAAAAGATACAAATGCACACTGAAGAAAGTAATTTCTTAAAAATTAGAATTTAGAAAGTGGAAGCCAAGGACTCCATGAGATATCAAAAAACAATAAAACAAAGTCAAAAGAATGAAACAAAATAGAAGAAAATGCAAAATATCTCATAGGAAAAATAATTGAACTAGAAAATAAATTGAGGAGAGAGATTTTAAAAATTATTGAACTACCTGAAAGCCAGATTTTGAAAAAGAGAAATAGAAATCATATTTCAAGCAATCATAAAGGAAAAGTGATATGATAGCCAAGAAACAGAGGGGAAAATACAAATTGAAAGAATCCACTAATTGCTGCCTAAAAGAGATCCCAAAATGAAAATTACCAGGAAGGTTATAGTCAAGTTCCAGAACTCTTAGTTCATAGGAAAAATACTTATAGCTACCAGAAAGAAACAATTCAAATATCTTGGCACTGCAGTCAGGAATACACAAGATTTAGTAGCTTCCATGTTAAAGAAGTGGAAGACTTGGAATACGATATTCCAGAAAACAAAAAAATCTAGGATTATAAGGAAGAATAATCTACCCAACAAGAATGAGTATAATCATCCAAGGGAGAAAATAGATATTTAAGAAAATAGAAAATTTTCAAACATTCTTACTGAAAAGACATGGGTTGAATAGAAAATTTGACATTAAAAAAACTCAAAAAGAAACATAGAAAGGTAAACATGAAAGAGTAATCATAAGAGAATATAGTATGATTAGGCTGGTTTATAATTTATTTTTAACAGTAAAATTAAACTGTTCCTAAATAGGAAAGTGATACATGTAATTCCTAAGAACTTTTGGAAGGCAGTTAAAAATCATTTCAAGGGCAGTTAAAGAGTCTACATAGAGAAGGCATAGGTATGATTTGATTACATCAGGATGATCTCTTAAAAATAAAGACATCAGAGTCATATATGAGGAGAAGTGGGAAGGGAGAGGTAGAATATCTTTTCACATCAAAGAGGTGATCAAGAAAGAACTTTTATAGTGGAATTGGAAACAAGGGGATTGATATGCAATACTCAAACCTCACTCTCATTGGATTGGGTTGAAATAGGCAAGAATATATAAACACTCAGATGGGTGAGGAAAATTATGTTATCCAGTAAAGAAATAGTAAAGGAAAGAGATAAGATATATGGGGAGGCATGGTAAAAGGGAGGGTGGATAGAGTGAGACAGTGGTCAGAAGCAAAATAGACTTGAGGAGGGACAAGTAAAAAGAGAGGGAAGGATAAACAGAAGAAAATAACTTGAATAGAAATATACAATAATCATAACTGAATGTAAATAGGTTGATCTCACCCATAAAACAGAATTCTAAGACTAACTGTTGCATGCTTGTCTGTGTTTATTCTCAGCTGGCAGCTGTATGGTACAATGAATAGAATGTTGGTTTCGAAATTAGGAATATCTAAATTGAAATAACACCTCAAATACTAACTATATGATTATGAGCATGTCACTTAATTTCTTTTTGCCTCAGATTCCCCATTTGTAAAGTGGGGATAATAATAATACCTACCTTAATGTTATTTTGAGGATTAAATGAGATAATATAAGTAAAGTGCTTTGAAAACATTAAAATTATACAAATGCTAACTATTATTGTTAACTAGATTATCCCATCCTACAACTAGTCCAGATAATTGGGAATTTCCTATATTTAATAATCTGATAATCATAATAAAATCTTCCAAGGTAAGAAGCTGGGGAAATTGGTCCTAATATATGAAGTTAAATAGCTGATTTTTATGCTTGCAGTTCAGCATCATATTATAATAATTGAGTAATATCTCTTTTTTTGGAGTTAGCAGGGAATGGGATATTCTGCATAAGTGAATTTTCCATAACCATTTTCGATAGAAATCTTTCTAATATACTTTCTAATATGCTTTCTCATACAGAAGCTACCAACATAATATAATGATTTCTTGATATTAAGAGACATGATTTTGAGTAGATCCCTGGTTCTGGAGTTGGAGAACCTGGATTCATAATCCTTCCTCTATCACTTACTACCCATGTGGCCTTAAGCAAATCATAGTCTTTCTTGGCTTACACTAAAATGGTCCAGGAAAAAATGGACTTGTATTATTTTCCTTTCTCTTTTCTCATTTGTCAGGTACCATATCTTCCTGTCACCAGCGTACCTTGCATTCAATTTTCTCTGCTTTTTTTTTCTTTTTTTTGCATGTTTTGGCTGAGGTCCTTAAACTGCTTCTCTAACAAGGAAATAGGCATAGATTTTGAGACAATTATTTGACATCCAAAGTCATCATATCTTAGTTCATGGTTTTATATTGGTTGGTTAAGCCTCTTGATGTCTGATTCCTGATGAATTAAGTATAGATAACAATATATCAGTAAGAAGAATATGTGGTAGGGGCAGCTGGGTAGCTCAGTGGATTGAGAGTCAGGCCTAGAGACAGGAGGTCCTAGGTTCAAATCTGGCCTCAGACACTTCCCAGCTGGTTGACCCTGGGCAAGTCACTTGACCCCCATTGCCTACCCTTACCAATCTTCCACCAAGGAACTAATACACAGAAGTTAAGGGTTTAAATATATATAAAGAATAATATGTGGTATAGAGTAAAAGGGCACAGGGCCTCAACATCCAAATACATGAGTTTATACCCCAGGTCTGACATTTACTAGTTGTTTGAACCTAGATACCTTTCCCAGTCTGATTCTTTTCATCAGCAAAATAAGAATTAGGTTATATTTTTTACCTCACTTAATAGTTTGTTTTTGAAAGAATTCATTATACATCTTAAAAGAACTTTTCAAATTAAAATATTCTGTACTAGGCTCAGAGTTTAAGAATGGCTTTCATACTATGTAGAAGTAGTCAGAGGAAAACAACTAGAATGATTAAAGCTTTGAATCCACGACATATATTTATCAAATAAAAAAAAAAAACTAGTCATTTTTAGCCTAGAGAATATTCTGGGGAACATGATAGATTTCTTCACATACTTGAAAGGTTGAGAGGTAGAGCAAAGATTAGACTTGTTCTGTTTGTCCCCACAAAGAATAACCAGAAATAATGAGTGGAAATTGCAAAGAAGTCAATTTAGACTTGATTTCTAACAGAGAATGCTTCCTAACAATTAGATCTGTTCAAAAGTGGAATGGGCTATATGTTTAATGGGAGGCACGGGGGAGATTGTTGAAAATAAGCCCAGAATAAAAAGAAAAGATTCCTTTGGTTCCAGAGAACCTCCTAAAGAATAGAAAAGCTAATCTATTTTTCAAAACCAGTCATGCAAATTAGACACTTTTGTAAAAAAAGAAGCCAAGGAAGGGGAATCATCTCAAACTGAGGCAGCTGGAATTATTTGACCATGAATCCCCTTGAATTCTCCATGATGTAGTTTATCTCAAGTGCCTATAACTGAAACCTAAGTTCCATGTGCTACAGGATAAACATCTTCTTACTTTTATCATCTATATGCAGAGGACTGTTGAAGTAAAGATCCAGCCAACAAAAACCAGAGAGAATATTTACCTGGATTAATAGTGACGTCTTTATTTAAATGACACTATCTTTCTTGAGGGACTTACAAATTATATAGCCTTGTGGAGCCTGGAGTTATGCAGACTTGAAGTCTGTATATGAACTTATTCTGAAATGATTACGAACACAAATCAATTATGAAAATGCCCTAAAGACATAATACTTGTATTGAAGACCATCTAGGAAAGTTTGGTATCGTTTCTAGGAAGATTTCCTCCATCAAATTGCCTCATCACGGAACTATTTTACTATGCTCTTGAGCTTCCTGTATCCTTTCTCTCTTTCAATGGCTAAGAGTATCATTCAGAATAGATTGGATTTTCTCAAGGAATAAAGTGTATCAAGCTACTAAAAGGAATGCATCAATCAGCTAATTTGGAACCTGAACTAGTCCATAGATTTCTGAAAGAAGTATTACATTTTTCCTTCTGAGTTTATATCTAGTATCTCCAAAAAAATCATTTTGCTATTGAAATTTTCTCCAGGAATTAATGAAATGGGAAGAAAAGGAAGTGTTCTCCTTATGGAAGGAACTTCTCAATTTGTAAACTCTCCTCAAGGAAGAAGGCAAGTGTTTCATTTTCCCTTCCAACTTCAACTGGATATAAAGTCTTATGACCACTGTCAGAGGAAATGTAATACTTTCTATTCTGGGACTAGGACCTAATCTCTCCCTATTTCAATTTTTTTCTGTATATCTTCTATTCTAGAAGTCAATACATTGTTAATCATATAAGATTCATCTGAGGGTTAGATTCTTGTCATCTTACTTTCCACTTGGAACATTCCAATGGGACCTATGATAAGGTGTTTGAAATGCCTTCAGATATATGAAATATCTTCTTAGAGGGAAGGACGAGATAGTTAAATAGAAGAGATTGCCTGAAATATGGTGAGTTCTACATTTTTTGAGGTTTTTAAGCAAAAGATGGAAACTTGTTGGATGTTTTATGGTGAGCATTTCTTTTGCAGTTTGATTGAACTGAATGGCCACTGAGATGCCTTCCAATACTCATAGTCAACTCTATGAGTTAATGCTAAGTATTAATTAGTTATTAAAACATGCCTCTATTTCCTTATTCCTAAATATTTCTCAAAAAGTGCCTAGAATGCATAATCCAACTAGCTGTTAAGCCTACCTCTGTGAGTATTAAGTGTAGATAGAATCTATTATTACTAAAAATAATATTGTATTTGATGAAAAATACAATTTGACCCATTTCAAATATTAAAAAGGTTTCTCCAAAATAGTAAAGTCAACACCATATAAAGCTTTAAAAAGGGTACTTCTGAAAGAAGAATTAGTTTCTTCTTAGCAAGTTGTTTGGAGGACCTGGGGCTCATTAATTCTCATTTATTCTATTTTTCATAATACCGTATATCCATAGTTTCCCTCATATCAATTCTAAGGCTCATAAAAGTGATCAACATTACTGAATAAAACATTGGGAGGCTAAAGAAAACATTTTTATTCTTAAGCGAACATTACATAATGCTAATATGATCCATATTCATAATTTAAATGAATTATTGATTGAATTCATAAATAATTTTAACTATTTTAAGACAAACTTCAACTGACATATAATTACAAAAGTTGAACTTTAAATTAGTGAATACTGGTTAATATGCTCAAAGTCTACATTTGGGCAGACATTTTTTCCTGCTCACAGAGGACCAATTAGAGTTTGTCTCAGAGTTATAACTAGATTGGGGCAGCCAGAACTTTGTCCTATGGTGGAGAATTTTTCTCAAGGCCAGAAAATTTAAAGGTCTACATTCAGACTTCTATAGGGAAGAAAGTGATGGGGAAGAGCAAAACTTTGAGGTAGGGCACAACTATGGTAGAGTTAATGAAAGAATGGTGAGGGAGGGACAGGTTAAGGTTTCCAAAGGGGAACATCTCAACTTTGTCTACATCCCTGTAGAGCAGGGTTATTTAGGTCAAGGGAAATAGAATATGAACTTTGAAACAGAGCCCTGACCCAGTAAACAAAGACCCTTCAAAGTGATAGTTATGGACCTTCAAGCTTCAGGGAAAAGGGCAGTCTAGGGACCAAGGGTGGAATAAGAAATATTAAAATTAAATCTCTTAAGATTAAATTGTCCACAAGAATTAAATATATTTTATCTCATTCTGTCTGTACTTAGAGTTGCCTCTGAGAAATCTCAAAATATAAATAAAATGTAAATCTTATCTAGACTTCTAGACATAGATTAAAAAAATTTCCTAGTTCCTAAATAAACACTTATGGTAACAGTGCAGGGAAAGTATAGCCTTTATTTCACCCAACAGAAAATGAAAAGAAAACACATAAAAGATTCAAATATCTCACTAATTATTAATATAATTTCCTTATCTCTTGGCTTAACCCCATATTTCTGAGTTCTTATAAAGTTCCCCGGACTCAAAGCATCATCCTTTATTTTGGTTCACATTGCAAAGAAAATTAGTATGAAATTGCTAGAGAACCAATTCCCTTTCCACTGAACCTGACTTATATGAATAACTACTAGTTGATAGAAGGGCTCATTGAGTTGATAAAGGGAACTCCTTTGATCATATCCCTAATTACAGAAGCAGACTAGTTTATTGGATAAAATGTCAGATTTGGAGTCAGAAGGATCTATGTTCAAATCCCATATGTGAAGCTACTATCCATGGGATACAGGGAAATCATTTCATATCTTTCTGCCCCAAGCAACTTTCTACAACTTATCACCTAATTCATATTTAGATGTGATCTGCTTTGGGGGATGTTTTCTACAGGTATGCTGATGAAATCAGAGTTCTTTTTCAAATCCAAAAACTAAAATTCTTTGACTAAATTTTGGCTCCCAAACTAGACTGATCTCTTTTCTCCTCACCATTATAGCTAGCACAGGTTTGTGTACACAATCTGCATTCAATAAATACTTGTTGAATAACAAAGTATTTGGGGAGAAACTCTCTGTCTTTATGCCTCTGTCTCTGTTTCTGTCTGATTCTGTCTCTCTTTGTCTGTGTGTCTCTGTCTCCATCTCTTTGTCTCATTTTTCTCTGTCTCTGACTCTTTGTTTCTATCTTTGTTTCTCTTCATCTCTGTTTCACTGTTTCTTTCTGTCTTTTCCCATCTCTGTCTCTTTGCCTCAGTCTCTGTCTGTGTTTCAGTTTCTCTATCTCAATCTCTCCCTGTCCTTCTATCTCTCTCTCTGTCTTTGCCTATCTCTGTCTCTGCCTGTCTCTTTCTATCTCTAATTCTCTCTTTCCCTCTGTCTCTGTCTATCTGTCTCCCCCTGCTCCTCCCCCCCACTTTAGAAGTTTCTGTGATATATAACTAAGTGACTAAGAAAAACCAATTAGAGTTCTGCACTTGCATTTAGAACACTTACTTGCTCAGTGACCATGGAATTATGGGTCTAGCACAAGCAGGGACCTTAGTCAGGTTCAGAATCTTCATTTTATTGCAGAAAAGTTGAAGTCTGGGAAGGTAAAGTGCTATCCCTGGTCACAATCATAAAACCACAGCCAATTAGAGCTGAGAAGATACATAGTGATTATCTAGCCCAAACTTTTCAATTAACAGATGGAAAAACCAAGACAAAGACAGAAGTGTTTTCCCCAAGGTAATACTGATTATTAACAATGCTGTAATCATGGACAAAAATGGTGAGGTCTAGCCTGTTAAATAATTTTTATGAATCTCTGCTATCACCTGATACTATTTTGTATTAAAGTAAAAGCTCTGGGCATCCTCTCTTTTTTAAATATGTATTCAGGTTTAGCCAATTCAGAAGCATCATTAATATTATTTCTTGAAAGGTTAATGGCCAGCAGGGAGTATCACCCGGTGAATCTCAATTGGTTGGCCTTCATTATTAATCTTTGATATTTCTTATGTCATACAAGTAATCATCCTTTCATTAAACTTGGGCATGGTCAAATTCATCAGCAGTAATCACTGTGACATCTATAACTAGCATATTGCAGAGGGCATATATTGAGCAAATGTATACACAAGGCAATATACAAAAGGAATGAGCATGATATTTTGTATTTTTTTTCTTTTTTTCGCTCAACATTTCTCTTTCATAGTGACTCTCCTTTTTATTTATATTTTTGGGGGCTTCTTAACTGTAGACATGTTTCCAGTATCCTCTTTTGTCATTTCAGAGCCATTGGATTCCCTACATGTTCTGTGGGGAAGATGTAGATTTGTTTAAGACATGAAATAAAATAAGACCAACCATCAAAAGAAAGGAAAAGTATTTCAAGAGCTTTAAGTCAGGGGAAATAGCAAATCCTCTGGCTTAATCTGAAATCTTTCGGCTGAGGTATCTTGCCATTGATTCAGCCATGCAAAAAGGCTTGAAAAATTTAACAAGTCACAGTGGGAGAGAAAAGGAGGAAAAGAGATTTGGTGGGGAGGGGGGTGAGACAGAGACAAAAACAGACATGAGGGACAGAGATAGAGGCAAAGAGATAGAGGAGAGAAAGGTGGAGAGACAGAAATCAGAGACAGAGACACATTAAGATACAGAAACAGAGTGCAGAGAAGGGGAGGAAAAAGGGAAGGGAGGAGGGATAAGGAAGAGGATAGAGGAAGGAGGAAAGAAAGGATGGGAGAAGGGAGGGAAGATGGGAGAAAGAGAAGCAAGAAGGAAAATAAAAGAAATATTAATCCTAGACCAAGAAATGACAGGCCCCAGACTGCCATCTAGTCCAATGCCCCCATTTTCCCAGAGGAGTGAATTGAATCCCACAGTTCCTTGCTCAAAGTATCCCACACTGTAAGGCAGGAGGTTTTCATGCCTCTTATCAATTTGACATCTTTCTCGATTTCTCATAGATTAAGAATAGACTCTAAGAGCTGGAGGTACCCCCCAAATCATCATTAATTCCTAGATTCTCTCTTCAGGATCCTTCTTACTTGCAGTTTTTCCTACAGGACAGGTTCCATTTTAACTTCCCTACTCTCCTTCCAGCCTCTCCCTGTATGCTTTGCCTCCCCACAATGGAACATCAGCTGCTTCTGAGTAGTGGCTTTTTTCTTTCATTGTTATTCACAGAGTTTCCACAGAAAATAATAAAATGTTCTGTTTTCTTTCTCTCTCCTTCTTTCCTTCATCTCTTCCTTCCTTCCATCCTCTGTTCCTTCCCTCCTTTCTCCCTTCTGTCTTCCTCCTTCCTTCCTTTTAGACTGTTGGAGCAAATTCATATCATCATACACTTAATAAAATGTTTCCATATTCATCACAATGAGTAATTAACACAGGCTTGCATACTTTACTCCATCCTCTAGACTCAACTCTTTATTGCTTTTGATAACAAAAGCAGAAAATGGATGGAATTGTAGTATAGATTAACATCTTACAAATTATACTTATCAAAGAACTTTTCTGGATCTGTTGAGAAGTGCATGGACTTGAGAAATCTGGTTCTGTAAATCATTGACCTGGAATTTTACAATGGTAGAATGCTTTTGATGTCATCAACTCTTTTAAAGATGAGGAAACTGAGGTCTGGAAAGATGAAATAGCTTATCAAAAGACACACAGGCTATTAAATAGCAGAACTGCTTTCAAAACCAGTTTCAAGTCTCCCTTTCTAGGCCAATGGTTTGATTTGTTGTTGTTGCTTTTGATTTTAATGACTAACTCTACTTAAATTTTTTTTGTCCATAGTGAGATAATGAAATGGCTACATGGATTGATATTCTTCCTTATAAGGAGAGATTCAGATATAAAATAGTCAAATTAATCATGATCTGCAATATCCCATGTAAATGCTGACACCCAAGTCCTCTGGGAAGGCTACCTGTCAGTTCAGAGAGGCTATAATAAGTATTAAATATAAAGAGAACATTAAGTTCTACAAAAGTCTTTTTATTATATAAGGTTAAAGCAAATAATAAACATAGACTTATCTGTCAAAGGAACTTACATCATTACTTAGTGGAGGAATCTATGAGCCAAAGGAATTAAATGACTTGTCCAAGATTTGTATTGTGTTCTGTGATATTCCTTAAATGTGTTCTGCCCAAATTTAGAATTATGCCCAAAGGGCTTTAAAAGATTGCATCCCCTTTGATACAGCAATGCCACTAAAGAGATAATGATGAAAAATGTGTGTACAAAAATGTTCATAGCTGTGCTCTTTGGGGTGGCAAAAAAATTGGAAAATGAAGGGGTGTCCCTTGATTGTGGAATGGATGAACTAATTGTGGTATGTGATAGTGATGGAATACTATTGTGTTGTAAGGAATGATGAACTGGAAGATTTCTATGTGAACCAGAAGAACCTCATTGAACTGATGCAGAGTGAAATGAGCGGAACCAGGAAAACATTGTACACAGAAATTGAAACATTGTGGAATTATCCAATGTACCAGACTTTACTACTAGTAGTAATACAGCAATCCAAGACATTCCCCAAGGACTTATGAGAAAGACTGTCATCCACATTGAGAGAAAGAACTGTGGGAGTAGAAACATGGAAGAAAAATATATGATTTATTACTTAGCACTTGGTTATATGGGTATATGATTTGGGGTTTTGGTTTTAAAAGATTGCTCTATTGAAAAAATGAATAATATGGAAATAGTTAAGTACTAACATTTGTATAACCAAGTGAAATTGCTTGTTGGCTCTGGGAGGGGGAAGGGGAAAGAGGAGGGGCAAAATGAATCATATAGACATGGAAAATATTTTTTTAATTACAATTAAAAAAAAATGTGCTCTGCTCAACAGATTAGTTATCTTTAATGGACTTCTATAGTCAAGACTTCTGTTTAATAAGGAAATTATGCTTATTGCAGGAAGGACTTGCCAGAGGTGTGTCCTAAGCTCACAGTGAGCATGAATACCTCCCTTCATGGCAGTCTGTGCTCTGCATCCTGTTGGCATAATGCTGCCAATAGTTAAAATGCCTTTTCTGATACCTTTCAGTTTGTGGTACTCTACCTAAGAAATGTTGCTTTGTTTTTATTTACCTGTCTACATGTTTAATCTTTCTCAGAACTTAAGCTACTTGAAGTCAGGCACTATTTCATTTAGCCTAGTACCTTTTACTTAAAAAAATTCATAGATAGTAGTTGAATTGAATTGAATTAAATTGACCATCTGATGAGTGGCAAGTAGCATTAAGATTTCAATCTCACTGGATTCAATCTGATGTAAGCTAATGAAGGATAAATGATCCATTGGGAGAGCCCGAAGAGTATAGTTAGTCTATTCAAATGAAATTATAAATGAATCATGTAGCAGAATGGCAGTAGAAGTGACCACTCATCAATCTGGTCTCTAAGCTCCTTTACTTTGATAAATCATATGGTTAGTAAGAGCCACAAGCAGGCGAAGAAACCAATTCAAAGAGTGGATAAGTTTCATTCTGATTTTTTTTTCCTCAGGATACTCCAAGTTAAATAATTTTGAGTCAATTCCATTCCCTTTATCAGGTCTGCGAGCCATAAGGTATGTTAATAAAGAAGCTGGCTGCCAGGCCAAGCTTTTTTCATTCATCCTGAAAATAAATGGAAAGAGGTTTGCACCATCTGCTGTATAAATAGCTGAGAAAAAGAAGAGGAAAGAAACCAAACAAAGAAACCAAACCTAGCAACAAAGACAGATGAATCCTGCGGGCATGGAAGTACAAATTCATGATGAAATCATAGTCAAGAGAACCAAGTACTTAAATATCCATCACTGTCAATCTATAAGGAGGAGCACCACTTCTTAACTTCTTCCTGTGTGATACATATTGGAAAGCTGGGCACTCATTTTAGATGACTTCTCAAGATTTCATGATGGGTGTGAGAGGGAGCATGGGGAGGTAGAAAGGGACCTGTCTGAATTTTAGCTCTGGCATTTATTCCCTATGACCTTGGGTAAGTCATTTATCTTCTGAGTATCACATTTGTATTTAAAATTAAGGACTTGATAAGTTCTCCATTCCCTTTCAGGTCTAAATCTATGAGCCTATGATTCCCCAGCACATTTCCCTTATGAAAACATGGTTGAAAGATTACATGACTGTTCCAGTGAGAGGATAGGAGCCCGCTACTGGAAGGCAACAAGGAAAAAAAAAAACCAAATACATCATTTGGGATGATTCATGCCAATGAAAAACTATGGGCCAACAAAAGAGAATAGCATAACCATGACTTTAGTATAAGTAAAAGAGGAGTTTGGATGGATTCCTACATATTCATATTTGACCACACCTATCCTATATACTATGCTAAAGATTCAGAGGATTTAAAAGTTATAAGAGACTTCACAGGACATCTTGCCCAATTTGTACCAGCCTCTAGAATTCCCTATTGAAAAATGTTTAAGAATTTAACCAACCTACTGTCCTTTGGCACAACTCAGAATCCTTATGATTTTGGCTGACTATTCAGAAAGTCCTTTTCCCTGGCTATCTTATCTCTGGTCCTCTGTTTTATCTCCATCCAGGTGTGGCCTTACTTAATCTTTGTGTGTTCTTAAATCCCTCTATAATCTAATATTATACATTTTTAGACTTCAATATTGTTAACAATATTTCAAAGATCCCTCTCCTACTCCTTCCATTTTCTTAGGATCATTTCAGATACTGAAATCCTGGCCAAATCACCAGTATGGGTTTATCTTCTCTTATCATCCAATCCCCAAAGCTTGAAGTAGGAGGAAGAGATGCTTCTTTATCCTCCTTTTTCACGTCAAGATCCTCTCTTAATAATCAATATTCATCTTTTGAGATTTTGTCTATCAAAATATCTTAACCATTCTAAACACTAATCTACTAGTCTTTAGATCAGTCATTGTCTTTCTTATAAGTAAGGTTATTGCCAACCAGGAAGATGAGGAAACTTTTCATTAAAAAGGAGTCAGCAGAGCATATTGCCCTTGAAAAGAGGAGATCCAAATTAGAATCTTGACTCAGACATTTACTAGCTATATGAGTAAGTTATTCAGAGCTTCAGTTTCCACATCTTTAAGGTTGTTTGTTTATACTACTTGCTCATAGAAATGTTGTGAGGAAAGCTCTTAAAAATTAGTTTATGTGATAGATTTTTATTATTTATCATATTTTCTGATTGAGCTCTTCAGGTGTGATAGGGTTATGGAAGAAGGACAAGACAAATTACACCTGTTCCCTCAGCCTTCTTGCTCACTCTTGATACCTCACTTCAAATCCTGGTGGGGGGAGGGGAATTTAATGGAATAAATGAATAAACACACATAGAAGCACACACATGCACATAAATGGATTAAGCACCTACAATGTGCTAGGCTCTTTAATAAGTGGTAGATACATCCCTGAGGAGGAGATAGGCTCTGCCTTCAAGTTTCTTCCATTTTAATGAGGATGGTGAAAGATAATACATATGTTAAGTGTCTAGAGAAGGGGTGCAAGAGAAAAGGAATAGAATTATGGGGGGAGAGAGAGAGAGAGAGAGAGAGAGAGAGAGAGAGAGAGAGAGAGAGAGAGAGAGAAGAGAGAACCTGTGCTTTCACTGGCATTGAGTATTTTCAGATGAAGTGACTCCTTCTAATGCAGATCAGTATGTGTAATTTATAGCCTAAATTACTAAGAGGGAAATGATTTGCCCAGTTTCCCACAGACAGTATATGTTAGAGAGAGAGGTCTTGAACCCACCGGAATCTGGCTTCAGGGGCAGTATTCCATTCACTAGGACATAACACCTCTCACCATGTATGGATTAAACTGTCAGTTCCTTGAAAATGAGGACAATCTTTTGCCTTTCTTTGTATATTGGGTGCTTAGCACCTGCCCTGACACATAGTAGACACAATAAATATTTACTGATTGACATGACACTCTGACATGCCCTTTTCTTTGATTACTAGTCCAAAATTGTAATGTAGAAGAGGGTCGAAAGGGAGGGTAGTTCAGATGGCCAGATGGCTTGGATGGATGATTAAAGGTGAATCATGGTCTTGTCTGATGGTCTGGGGTCTGCTTGCTGGATATAGTGGGCTACTCAATTTTGTACTCATTGATTCACCATTTGAAACAACTTGGCCTCGAGTCCCAAAACTTAATAGATTAACTTTCCAAAGGAATGGAGGCATTTATTTCTCCATTCATTCCAGATGTGCTAATCTAGGTATGAAAAATCATAGCTGTGGCAGGGCATATGACAGGATGTCAGAGGGTATTAGAGTTTCCAACTGTTATTCGTTATTTATCCAACTGCTCTGGCTCCCATTCACACAGGATACTAATCCCTTTCCCATATCAGTGCGACCCTGAATGAGTCAATCACTCACATATAGATTAAATCGACTTTGTTAAATTCAAATTTTAAAAGTTAGAGCCATAGTATTATGAAGCAGAATCCTAGGAAATGGGGCTGGATGACTAGATGTGGAATAGTCTTTCCAAAAGTCTGCTTTCATTCTTCCACCTCTTCACCCTGTTCCTTGCTATGCTCAGAAGGGCCTGGTAAATAGGCCTGATGAAATATTTCAAAATTTTGCAAGAATACTGGAAGAATAAACTGAGAATATTACCTCCAGAAAGTAACCAGAAAGATAAAATATGACAGACAATTTATATGAACATGTTGGCTTCCCTGACAGTATCCTGTGAGATGCAGAGAGGGTGGGGAGGGATTAGGACATTTGCAGATGGGATCTAGCATGTAGATATGAAGAAAAGGAAGTTAAAGCTGTAGGAGATTTGTGATTTCATTAGTGTAATATCTTCTTTTTCTCTATATATATGGAAATGCTTGTTTTGTTCAGATTTGTAAACATTTGGAATAATAATATGCATTAATTAATTAATTAATTGGTTGATCAATTAATTAATTAATTGAAAAAGAAGAATAAAAAGAAATAAGAAGGCACTTATGTCAATTCTAGTTTTGAAAAGGCTGGCCTAAGAAACATACTAAATAAACTATTTTTACTGCACTTATCTGATGTAAGCCTGACACCACAATTTGTTTAAAAAACAAACAAACAAACAATATTTTCTCTCCCCCTTGGATATTTTCTATTAAACATTCTTCTTAACTTGCAAACGGCCTTTTTTATGTGTTGAATCAAGGTGCCTGACACAGACACATTACCACAGGATGAAAGAAAGACTGGCGAAACAGTCCCCCCTTTGCTCAAAGCAATTCATTATCCCAAGAGCTTCCCCCTTTTTTTTTTCACCAAGATCTAATCTTTTTCAGAAACTATTATCCACTAGCTTCTCAAGCCATGTTCTTTGAGATGCAACACGAATGGATCACTCTATGTTTTTATTTGGACCTAACTGGTTTGTGGACATCTATTTATTTTTATTGAAACTTCCAATTGTTTTGCTTTAAAGAAATAACATTTCCTGACATGGAAACTGAGATAATTAGCTCATCAGGTAAAGCATCAACAAAAGCATACCTAATTGGATGAAAAGCAGGATCTCATTAAGGAAGATGCAACCAATTCTCAGTGACCATCATCAGTGGAGGGGAACAGAAACAAGAATAATCCCCAAAGCAACATCTGATGAGCCAAGTGGCATTTCTGAAACTATTGAATAGTTTTATATCAACAACAAATATGAGTGGGGCTGAGAGAAACAGCAAGGAGTAGTAATGGATAAATAGAATGCTAGACTTGGAGAGATAAAGACTTAGGTTCAAATTTTACCACTGCCCTCTATTACCCACGTGGTCAGAGGCATTAAATCTTTCGGAACCTTAGAAAACCATTATGAGGTATAAACGGGGTAAAAAGGGAAATAGTTCCCACACTAGGGAAATCACAGGTCTTTGGCATATAAATGTATCTGATGTTCTGAGAGCTTCATTTTCACAAAATAAAGCAGACAAACTGTGAAGACAAATTGACTCAGAGATGCTGGGAAACTGCCCAGTTTCCCCATCCATTTCCTTGTTCCCTTACTCATATTCCAAGAGAATCACAAATTCTCAGAACTAGAAGAGATCTTAGAGACTATCTTGTCCACTTCCCTATTTTAAAGATGAGGAAACTGAGGCACAGAAAAACTAATTCTTCCATCTAATCTGTTCATTCTGGGAAAATCTTTCTCTTTCAGATCAATGTAAAGCTGACCCTCAAGTCTTACATATAAGACAGCTAACAGTTTGGAATTTTAAAGATTACTCTCTGTGCAAAGGGCATTGAAAGAGTTGAGCTGTCAACAAAGCTGTAATAAAAAGATTAGGCAATGTCAATACTAAGTGTTGAGCTATAAAATGAAATTCTTAAGTGTGGTACATATGAGCTGTCAAAAATCTTTAACCAATCCATGAACCTGCTTTAAACTTGACACTACTGCACCACCTTCATATCTTTCCCCCTTTCCTCTACCTCAGAGAACAATAATCAAATCCACACTACCATTCCTGAAAAGGATGTCAGTCATTTGTCCTATAGCTCCATTCACTAATTCTGTAACTGCACTGTCCAAAACATCCCTTATATCCAACATTCCTTTATATATTTGGATTCTCTCCTTGGAATGTAAGAGAGAGAGAGAGAGAGAGAGAGAGAGAGAGAGAGAGAGAGAGAGAGAGAGAGAGAGAGAGAGACAGGCAGACAGAGAGACAGACAGAGACAGAGAGACAGAGACAGAGACAGAGACAGAGAGACAAAGACAGAGAGAGAGGCAGAGACAGAGAGAATGGAATATCTTTCTCTGTCTATGTGTATTCCCTGTTCTTGGCATATAATACATGTTTAATATATGTAAGTAGGTAGATAAATAGAAAATAATAGATGGGGGAGAGAGAGAGAGAGAGAGAGACAGAGAGAGACAGAGAGAGAGATAGAGAAAGAGACAGAGAGAGATCTTAATGCATTGACACTATTAGAAATAAAGTAAAGGTTGGTGAGGGAGGAAAGAATAAAGCAATAATATTAAAGTTCAAAACATGGTTTTATACCATCATCTAAATAGCTTGATATTGAATCATTAACATAATATATGTAATATAACACATTATAAAACATAATACTATTCATTCATTAAGTAATCAATTGAATAAGGGGACTGGCCCAGTTGTATCACTTGCAACAGCTCACTCTGTCTGCTGCAGTACCCTATGCTGGCTGAACCTATTTGCTGGCATTCATAAGGGAGGGCTCTGCTCTCTCTTCAAAGTATGTATGAGTATTCTATGACACTTTTCTATCATCTTAACTGGGTGGCAAAGAGAAGCATTTTTGATCAGTTGCTGAGCTGGAATTATGTGTACATACAAAAAGTACCAAATTAATCTCTTCCTTAGTGTTAACTAAGGCAATAACTGAGTGGGACAAGACAGTGCAAGCATCAATGGTTAGTTCTTTCCACTATACCAGTAGTTCCCAAACTTTTTTGGCCTACCACCCCCTTTCAGAAAAAATATCATTTAGCCCCCTGGAAATTAATTTTAAAAATTTTAATAGCAATTAATAGGAAAGATAAATGTGCCTGTGGCCATCACCATACCCCTGGATCACTGCAGCACCCACCAGGGGGCAGTAGCACCCACTTTGGGAATCACTGCACTAAACTGCATGGCTGTGAATACATGACATCTGCCCCCACCCCATTATTGTCCTTTCTACTCTCTGGAAAAAAGGAGTCTTTGAATTAGATATGATTTTCCAAAGTTTTAAAGGTTGGGAAAGCGAAGTTCAATAACTAGAAACAGGATTCCAGCTGAAGCCAGCTGACACATGGAAACCAAAACTCAGTGATAGCCAAGATTCAACTGAGTATCCAAGTTTCTAGGCTTTTTGCATGGATAATGACTCATCTAATGGCTATGCAGCATATCACTTTCTAAAAGCAAATTCATAATAATTAGCTAAATGGTATTGATATACTTACTAATCAATATATCAATAAATAACATAGAGGCATCCTAACAGGCACTTAATATTGAAGGGACAGCTAGACTGAGCAATCAGTCCTAAGGGAAGCAATCACAATGGTATATAATCATAAGATTAAAAAGATCACCTCATTGCCTTTCAGGTAGAATCCTTGGACCTCAAGGAGGACAGGTAGTCAGGGCAAGTGGGAATTTGAATACAGACTCTAAGACACAATATGGATGACATAACCAACAAGCCAAGTGGCACAGTAGATGTTTCATGAGAAACCTGCCTTATGAAGGTACAATTTTTCAGCCCTGACATGAGAGAAAAAGTTCTAATAACATTAACATGAAATAAGCTTCATTCAAAGAAAGATTCTTTGGTAGCTGAGTAAGAACTGGAGTAGGAAGGGACAGAAAGCAAGGAGACAATTTAAAGGCTCTTGCAACAGTGGATGATAAGGACCTTAATGAGGGTGCTAGCTATGTGCTTGGAGAGAAAATTTGTGTAAGAAGTGTTCTGGAGAAAAAAAATTAAAAGATATAATAAATGATTTGATATAAAATGAGAAAGAGAAGTCAGAAATGACACTGAAGTTACAGACCTGGGTGATATTAAGGATAGAAGTGCTCTCAGTAATAACAGGGAAGTTAAGAGTAGAGAAAAGTTTTGGAGAAAAGATAATTAATTCTCCTTTGGACATGTTGAATTCAAGATGCTTACATTCAATTTGACAGGTTCAATAAGTATTCTTTTACATCTCATTCCCCTCCACATATTCTACAATCCAGCTACGCTGACCTACTTGAAGTTTGTTGAACATGACCCTTCATTTCCCATCTCCATTCCTTTGGATAGGCTGTACCCTGTGCCTGGAATATTCTTTTTGCTTCATCTTTGTCTTAATTTCACTGACTTTCATCAAACTTTCGTTTAAATGCCATTTTTTGCAGGGGATTTTTCTCATATTTGTGCTCCCACCTGCTAATTCCTTCCTTTTTTAGATTATTGTCAATCACTCTATATAGCTTCCCTTTATCTAGTTATTTCCATATTGTCTTCTCAATTAGAATGTATATTTTTTTGATGGCAGGACATTTATTTTCTTTCTCTTTGTATCTGCAATATTTAGAATGATTATCTGGCAGAAAGTAGTGACAAATAAATGTTAATTAACTCACTGACTGATGTACTGACTGTGATGTGGCAATAGAATTCAAGAGAGAGAATAGTGCCAGATAAATAGACCTAAGAAATACCTGTAAACATACAATGATTATACTCATAGAAGTTGATGACATTACCAAGTGAAACAACATAGATGTAAAAGAGGTCAGGTCCCACTACAAAATGTTGGGGGATACCTTCATTTAGTGAGGATAGTGTGGATTAAGATACAGAAAAAACTGAGAATGAACTGTCAGAGAGGAAGGAGGAGACTGAGGAAAGAATGTTATAAAAATAAGAGAGGGGAGAGTATCCAGGAAGGGAAAGTGACCTACAGTGTCTTATGAGTGGATATGGACAAGAAACTCATAGGATTAAATGACATGGAGCAATCTATATCTTTGGTGGAAGTATCTAGAAAGAGATTACAGGTCTAATTCAATATATTGATTGGACATAATCCTTCCTTTTAAGGGACTAGATTGCAAATCTACTATTTCTTGAAATTAAACATTATACAATATCCAAATAAAGAGGTTAGGAAAAGTGACATTTCCTTAGATGAATTCACCCAAAAACTTATGTTTGTGCGTGTGTTTGTGTGTGAGTGTGTGTATATTAATGAGGTGAAATGACATCCTCACTAAAGAAATGTGGATTATATTCACCAGGAAAATAAATAAAAGCAGCAAACTCTTACCAATGTTATTGCAGTTCTTTCATAGGACACATAGTACAAAAAGAGTAGGAAATGGAAATAGAAGGGTTTTGATTTTGCTTAATCCCCATCATTCAAATAGTTATAAGCAGATGCCTAGGCATTGTGTGACCTCATAAAATAATTTACAAAAAAATTTGATTGAGATACAGAGGGAGCTTTATTATTGATGTGACAATATATCCATAAAGAATTCTAAATCTATGGATCTTTGGCTTTTTGGCAGGAAGAATAAAAAATTAGAGAGTGATAGATAATAAACTAGTCAAGCAGGTGAATCATTTTAAATACCTTGGAAATCTCATTAACCCAAAAGGTGAAAAAATTCTGAAGCTAAGAGATTAAACTTTATTACAATAAAGGACATTAAAGATTATTTATAATATGGTTACAAAGCTGATTATTAATTTTTGCAGGGGAACTTGAGTTTAGGCATTAAAAAGACAAAAAGACAATATGGCAGAAACTGTGGAAATGAAATTTCTTAGCATCCTTCATGGCTATCTGAGAGTGGATAAAATTTGAAGGGCAGAAATATGCCAGGCTGAAAGCAAGAACCCTGTGGTCAAAATTACTTACAGGAATAAGTGAAGAGAAGCAGGTTAAGAGACTATAAATGCTAGACTTTAAAGGATAGTATTTGAATATTCACAAAGGTAAAAAGGACATGAATAAATCCCAAAGAGGACTTAAATGGTCATGCTTTCAGAAAGGTCCTATAGGTAAATTTTCCTGGTTTGATGACTATATATCCATTTTTTCCCTCAAAGAATATGTTGTTACCATTCTTGGTAGCCCATTATATTTTGATGTGTTATACCCTCACTTTCACAAAGGTCCTAAAGGGGAGAGAAAATTTCTGATTTCATCTTCATATCTCTAGTACCTGGATGACACATAATGAGCAAGTGATAAATTTGTGTTTCATTTAATTAATTGAATTATTTTCTTTTTCTTCACTTTGTACAGAGGGAATATGAGCATTATTTGTTCCTAGAACTTAACACCTCAACCATGTAGAAAAAGTGGCTTTTAAAGTGGCACGTGGTATGTCCCTCCTAATTTTTAGAGCCCAGTAGAACACAAGGAATTATAATTAGTTTGAGGCAATCTGTGCAATTCATCCTTAAAATATGAGCAAGAAAGAAAAGATGAAATGGCCTATCCATCTACCCAGTGAGATGTCACATAACTTAAAGAAATAGAAGTTAATTGTATTTCTTTAAGTTTATTTCCTATACAATCCAAACTCTTATCATTATGAGTTTGAGGTAGGTTATGGGGATTTACTATCACGTCTTGATTTTTTAAAAAAGGGACTGAATTTATTTATCATAGTGCACCAGTTCTCTATCTAATTTATGCTACTGAGAAAAATCTAATCACCTAGAAAATAACCCCAAAAGAACAATTGCAGGGAATGCAGGGGTCTTCTTCCAGGGTATACATCAAAGCATACTCTTTTTTTGAAGGCAACAGAATGTGATTATCATATGAAAAAAAGAATCAAATGCAACTTGATCTTAAACTCTCAAAAGGGTTGTATCTGAACACGCTGTGATGGTATTTTGTAATCTGGGAAGAATAGTAAAAATCTCTTTCTTCCTACATTCCTTTTTCCCATCCTTTGCTGCATAATTGCAAATGCCAATTCTGAAATAGTAAAAGGTTCTCGTGAATATATTAATTCGTAATCATATGTCTTAAGGGGGGAAATGGTGAGACAAATTACCTTGTGTCATCCATCAGGCTGGGTTAAGTACCTACATATTGCATGAGACACACAAAAATTAAACACACACACACACACACACACACACACACGGAAATTTTATATATCAGAAGCTGCAGGCTTCAAGTGACATTTGTTTCTTATGGATCCCTATCTCTTTCATTTTTATATTTGGAAATCCACAGAGAAATAAGAGGCTAAGGAATAGTCAATCAATCAGTTATTCAATCAATCAACAAGTATTTAGTAAGCATTTATAGGGGAAATTGAAGAATTATGTTTCAGTAAAAAAAAAAAAAAAAGGAAAGTCTTCAGTTGTCAGCAATCTTCCTTCAGAAGGAATACAAAGAAACTTTTTTTCTATTTGTCTTCAACATATGTCTTCAAGGAGCCAATGAAATATAAATGAATTGCTACTGTTTCTGTTATAAAATATAGGGCAAGGCAAAGGAAACTAGACATCTTAAATAACTAAAGAAAATAAGAATTTTTTAATGTAAACAATCAAGGAAGAAGATAATCTCATAGGCACATTCTTCCACTCTTCCTCAGTAGTTACAAAAAGTGAGATATGTTGATACTAGATACATAGGCAGAAAGGGTAGTTATTTACTCAATATGGTTTATCCTAACCAATTATTTTAACTGACCTGTAGTACTGTCTGATTTTTGCCATATCTAGAGATTCCTAACCTAAGGCTTAGTTTTTAAAGTTTAATTTTAAAATGTAAATGATCTTAGAGTTTTGATCTCCTTGTTTCCTTTACGGTTTCTCTTCAATGTGTCTTTCATATAGCAGCTAAATTATCACTGCTCTAACACCAATATTCAAGCATCTGCAGTGGATCCCCATTTCTTTCTAGAATAAAAGACAAAAAAATTATCTGGCTGGAACCTAAGGTTATCAACCATCTGCATCCCACCAACTGTTCCAGTATAATTTCATATTTCCCCCTTTCACCTATTCTCTTTTCCAGTAAAACTAGCCTATTAGCTCTTCCTCATACAGGACCTTCCATCTACTCATTTCATGTCTTTCCACAAGTTGTTTCTTGTGCATGTTGTACATTTTTTTTAAACCCTTACCTTCCATCTTGGAGTCAATACTGTGTATTGGTTCCAAGGCAGAAAAGTGGTAAGTGTATGCCATGGGGGTCAAGTGACTTGCCCAGGGTCACACACCTGGGAAGTGTCTGAGGCCAGATTTAAACCAAGGACCTCCTGTCTCTAGGCCTGACTCTCAATCCACTGTGCTACTCAGCTGCCCCCTCATGTTGTACATTTCTTTCTGACTCCTCTTTCTTAGAATTACTTGCTTCCTTCTCAACAGAGTTAATCTGGTACCTACCTTACACTATCTATTAGGAGTATCTTGAAATGATTTAGTGTTATATCATAGACACTTTGTACTTGCCTGGATACATACTGTTGCCTTGTAGGACATACGTCCTTGACTTGGGATCCACTAACATTGATAGATAGACAGGTAGGCAGACAGACATAAGCAGATAGATAGATAGATAGATTGATAGATAGATAGATAGATAGATAGATAGATAGATAGATAGATAGATAGATAGATAGATAAACTGTATTTCAAAATAACTTATTTCACAATATGGAAGATAAGTGTTCTTCATCCATTTGACTTTTCTGTGAGTATGCTTGGTTTGTTAGGCTAATTTCTTTTGAGCAATTACAAATCTCTTCCAAGAGATGAATAAGTCCTAAGCTTCATTAATATAGTAATAGTATTCAAAAGAAAGGAAGTGAGCTATTTACTATCCTCCATCCAATTAAACCACATGTAGAGAATTATATTTTTATCACCAAATTTTAAAGGCATGTCATACATGAATGGATGGAAGAAAGTGGGGATGTTGAGTCAGGAAAAGAGAAGATACTGCTGAAGAATTACATGACAGTTGCATTCAAGTGTCCAAAGAACAGTCACATGGAAGTAGAAATAGCCATTTTTTCTGCTTTTTTCAGAGAGAAAAGGTAGGAAATTACAAAAAAGTTCATTTGAATTAGATGTAAGGGGAAAACATTCCTTAGAATTAGGAGCTGTCCAAATTGTAATGTGGTACAAAATTCAGTAGATATTTTCTGATTCAAAGATCCTTAGCCTGGGGCCTATGGTAACAAAATAAACTCATAGATGGATTCCAGGAAGGCAGTAAACTTGGATGCAGGAAAATTATATCTTTATTTTTGTTAAAATCTATATAAAAGTTAGCATACCTTTCAAGCATATCTTTCAATTGCCTTATTAAAAAATATTCTGAGAAAGGGTCCAAAGGTTTCACCTCATTACTAAAAGGTCCAAAACACCAAAAAATCTTCAAGAAATTATTTCTCTTAGACTATTTGTTAGAGAAATTTCTCAAAAAAAAAAGAAATTTTTCATTCACTTGGGGATTTTAGTCAGTAGCTACTGGGTCTTTCCAACTCCAGTTTTCCATTACTATATGATTCTGACAGAAGAATAATCAAGTAAGTGATGGCTCATGAATAACAAGACAAGAAAGGCTATTGCATTTCACAGATTAACAGAATTTGAGAATGGAAAGGGGCCTTAACTGTCATAGAGTCCAATACAGATACAAAAGGAATCTTCACTATAACACACCTGAAAAGTGGGCATGCAGCTTCTGCTGAAGGACTTCTAAGGAAGAAAAAACAACTATTTCTGAAAACAGCCCACTCCACCTTCAACTAGTTCTAATTTGTTTCTTTTTTTCTAGACAACAAATCTACATTGGCCTGATTTCTATTTCCACCTCATAGTCTTCCATCTGCCCCATGGGAACAAACAGAATAAATTTAATTCCTCCTCCACATGACAATTCTTCAAACACTTGAAGACAGCTAGCATGTTCTCCTTGAGTCATCTTTTTTCCAGGCTAATAATTTCTTTCTTCCACTGGATCTTCATATAATATGAAGTCAAAGCCTTTTACCACGCTATAATCCTTTGGCTAATCTAATAATATACTCCTTAAACCATGGTGCCCAGAATAGAACACAATATGAAATTACATAGATTTCTCAGGGTACATATATATATACATATATATATATATAACCATATGAATATGTATATACACACATAAACACACATACACTGTGCACCTGTGCAAAGTCTCTAAGGTAGTGGCATTGGGATCTGATCTTACTTGTGTTAAGCAAAATTCTGGATCATGAAAGTCATCACATTTTGGTCTCAGGCAGAGAGAGAGACAGAGAGAGACAGAGATAGAGAAGAGAGAGTGACAGAGACAGAGAGAATGACAGAGAAAGACAGAGAAGAAAGAGAAAGAGAGAGATTCAGAGAGAGAAAGGGAAAATAGAGAAAGAAGAGAGAGACTGAGAAAGAGAGGGGAAGGAAAGGAGGGAGGAAGATTAAGCTTTTGCTCTCTTTGTATATATAGATAGTAAATTTATCTATATATTCATATCTATATCTTTCTCTATATGTACATATATAACTAGAAAATGCAAAATCATATCTGGACAGATGTTAAAATTCTAGGAGAAAACTGCTCTGCTAATAGAAAGAAATTTTTAAATATATGGAAATTAGACTTTATGGAATTCTGCTGGCACAAAACTAAAAGTCTGAATGCCAAGAGAGAAAACGGGGATGCATTTCAGTCATTTCTTTAGGACTCAGAGGGCACTGCATAGTGTCATTGTGAGTAATGATCCTAAGATCATAGGTGAGATAGAGCTCAAAGGACTTTGGATAGTACAATGGAAGAGGAACTGGCTTTGGAATCAAAGAATATGAATATAAAACTGCTATTCTGATATGTTACTATTCCCAGTTTGGACAGTTCTTTTGTTGGTGCAGATTGACATTTTGTCTGTAACAAAGTATTTGAGTGTTGCCTGAGGAGTACTGAGAGGTTAAATAGGTGCCACCATTCATAGTGGCATATATCTGATATGTACAGAGTATGTTACAGAATCAGGACCTCAACACAAATTTTTTGACTACATGAATATTCCTTTAGCTACTGTCATGTTTGAGTAGCATTTAGAGATCAAATATTTTAAAACATATAGCTAGAAAAATCTCAAAAGATTTCTATTTCTAGATGTAGATTTCTAGTAGTACTTCTTTAAATAGTTTTAAGAACTAGGAGGAAGGAGGAGCTCTGACACTTATTGGTAGATTAGAATAATTGTCAATGCTCTAAAGCTCATATTCTTCTGGTTTGGTACTCTCACTTTCTAAGTTATCAAGTTGACAAGCTTTTATTTAGTTCTTCTATATGTTAGACACATTGCCAAGAGCTAGAGATATAAATTAAGGGTAGTTTCTCTTCTCAGGACCCTGTTTTCTTTTTCTTTTTTTTTAAGATTTAAATATTTTATTTTTTTAGAAAAATCTTCCATGGTTACATGATTCGTGCTTTTACTTTCCCCTTCACCTCCCCTCCCATATCCAACACACATTTCCACTGGTTATAACATGTGTGATCAATCAAGACTTATTTACATATTATTGATAGTTGCATTGGTGTGGTCCTTTCCGGTTTACATTCCCCACCATGTCCACATCAACCCAGGTGTTCAAGCGGCTGTTTTTCTTCTGTGTTTCCTCTCCTGTAGTTCTTCCTCTGAATGTGGGTAGCGTTCTTTACCATAAGTCCCTCAGAATTGTCCTGGGTCATTGCATTGGTGCTAGTACAGAAGTTCATCACATTCGATTTTACCACAGTATATCAGTCTCTATGTACAATGTTCTTCTGGCTCTGCTCCTTTCACTCTGCATCAATTCCTAGAGAGGGACTCTATTTTCTAACAGGGAGTCAACATGGGAAGAACTATATGTATACAAGAAAAATATTAAGTAGAATCTGAGAGGGGAAAATATGGAGACCAGGAAAGATGTCTTGGGTTAAGAGGAATTTGGAACTATTGTCAAGGAAGTCAACTACATTAAGAGATGGTGGTAAGGGGGTAAGGGACTGAGTATTTCTTTTTTAAAAAACATTTATTAATATTTATTTTTTAGAAAAGTTAACATGGTTACATAATTCATGCTCTTACTTTCCCCTCACCCCCCAAGCTCCACTCCCATGGTTGATTCGTATTTTCCACTGGTTTTAACATGTGTCATTGATCAAGACCTATTTCCAAATTGTTGATAGTTGCATTGGTGTGGTAGTTTCGAGTCTACATCCCCAATCATGTCTGCCTCAACCCATGTGTTCAAGCAGTTGTTTTTCTTCTGTTTCCACTCCTGTAGTTCTTCCTCTGAATGTGGGTAGCGTTCTTTTCCATAAGTCCCTCAGTGTACAATGTTCTTCTGGCTCTGCTCCTCTCACTCTGCATCAATTCCTGGAGGTCTTTCCAGTTCACATGGAATTCCTCCAGTTTATTATTCCTTTGAGCACAATAGTATTCCATCACCAGCATATACCACAGTTTGTTCAGCCATTCCCCAATTGAAGGACATACCCTCATTTTCCAGTTTTTTTGCCACCACAAAAAGCACAGCTATAAATATTTTCGTACAAGTCTGTTTATCTATGATCTCTTTGGGGTACAAACCCAACAATAGTATGGCTGGGTCAAAGGGCAGGCATTCTTTTATAGCCCTTTGAGCATAGTTCCAAATTGCCAGCCAGGATGGTTGGATCAGTTCACAACTCCACCAGCAATGAATTAATGAGGGACTGAGTATTTCCAAAGTAACTTCTCTGGCATTTTTAACTCAGAATTATCCTTCATTTGTCCTATTCTCCCCAATATCATACTAATTTGATTACTGTTATGATGCAAAATTGACCCCCAAAATCTATTGACATTTTGATACCATTCTCTAAATCTAGATATTTTATGTTTCTGATAATGGTGTACAGAGGACTGAGTGTGGGTTTTAGTCAGAGAACCCTAATTTGGTTCCAAAATCTTCTATTTACTAGTTGTATGACCTTGAGAAAAAATCATTTGTCTTTTTTAATGTTTCGGATTGCTCATCTGAAAGGTGAGGGGTATGGCCTCCATGACCTTTAAGTTCCTTTATAGCTCTAGATCTCATGTTATTCTTTCCCTCCTGGTTATGACATTCATCTCTCTCCAAATCTCCTTGATTGTGACATAGAGAAATCAAAGATTGATATTTTTTGAACTGGGAAGGACATTAAAGATCATCTGGTCTAACCCCCTCAATTAACATGGAATACTGATACCCAGCGTGATCAAATAAGGAAGGAAAATAGATTCTAACCTGGACTTCATACCTCTAAACTTGGGCTCTTTCTATGGAACCATACTAGAGATGAAGGTGAGAACTTCAGCTTATGTCATAGAGTGGCACACTCACTCCTATTTTCAAAATGTGCTTTTCAGTATGACAAGGCACGAATCATTTCAGAGTTATCCTAAAAATATTACTGTCAAGCAACGTAAGTTTGGGGTAGCTCTTGTAATGAAAACCAAAGTGTTTGAGCCAAGATTTCTGTTTAATTAAATAAATGTGTGCAGTCTCATGACTTGTTACTTAATCCAGTACCATTGTGTGAGAGCTTTGGAAAATATGCTGTTCTCAACTGCACTTACTAAAAATACAGGTATAAAAGCTTTGGCGGGGAGATTTTTATAATTATGGTCATCTGATCTTTTCTTGTTCTTTCTTTTTTTTTCAAGAATTTCTTGTTAAATCAAGCTTTCTATTTTTGTAGTTAACACTAATTATCCAAGAAAAGGTGAGATGCTGAAAAGACGATCTAAGGTTTTCATTTGTAACAACCGATGATGTGTAATTAACAACTGCTGAAATGTCCAAGATGAAGTATATATTACTCATCCGTTATTGCCTAATCCTTCTAGATTAAAATGGCATTTTACATAAAGTGAACTGGCAGAGTTTGAAATTGTTAGAGGGAAAAGTTGTCATTATTGCCTCCAACTCAGACAAAACAAACAAACGAAGATCTCTCCCATTGTTTCTTAGAAACCATGTTGTAGACCCTTCATGGATGTTGTCATTTCATTAAAGGTCAATCAAACACTAGGGGGTACTACATCAAAGCTGCATGTGCTGCTTCTTTCCCATTGGAGTATCCATTGCCAATAATACATGAAACTTCTCTAAGAAAGACAATAAATCTTTGTCGAATTAGTAATTGATCAATAAATCAATTTTCCTCTTTCCTAAGTGAATCCTACCTATTTTCCACAGAGTCCTCATCTACTATAACTGTGCTAGGGACAGACCAAGATAATAGGAAAATAGTGTACTCAGGATGGTGTCACCAAGGAAAGATGTGGCCATAAAGAGAACACACAGGACTTATGTCACACCATTTGGCCCTTCTTGCTACTCTAGGGGTTTGAAGAAAGGAGAAAGGCAAGCCCCAGAATAGGCACATTATGGCTATAGATCAATGCATTTAGAGGAAAAGCTCATTTCATAACCACAAAATGACTATAATGGGAGGCACAGGTATGTCCTACTCTAGATGCTTACACTCTGATACAAAGAGCCATTCTTATCTCACCAATTTTATATCCTACAAGACTCATTAAGTCTTTTTTTTTACTTTTTTTAATTGATTTTTTTGAAATTGAAATTGAAAATTTTTATTTAATTGATTAATTTAGAATATTTTTCTACAGTTACATGATTCATGTTTTTCCCTTCCCTCCTCCCCCCTCCCCTGTAGCCAACCAGTAATTCCACTGGGTTTTACATGTGTCATTGATCAAGACTTATTTCCATATTATTAATACTTGCATTAGGGTGATCACTTAGAAAGACTCATTAAGTCTTTTTTTTAATTAAAACCCTTACCTTCCATCTTGGAGCCAATGCACAGTATTCAAAGCAGAAGAGTGGTAAGGGTAGGCAATGGGCAAGTGACTTGCCCAGGGTCACACAGTTGGGAAGTGTCTGAGGCCAGATTTGAACCTAGGACCTCCCGTCTCTAGGTCTGGCTCTCAATACACTGAGCTACCCAGTTGCCCCCAAGACTCATTAAGTCTTAACTCTTCATGTTCCTTGAAAATTTCCTGAATCCTGTAGTATATCTCAAAATCATTTTAGAATTCTTGTACTTAATTTATCAAATATATGCCTACCATACATGAAACCTTGTAATAGGTGCCATGGTGAAGGCAGAGCTAATTATTTAAGGACATAGTCACTTCTAAAACAGAGTTTATAATCTAGAAAAGAAGTGATGAAAATAAATAGAATACTAACTATAGTATGACAAGCAAGGATGTTGGGCAATTTCCTACCATACAGTAAAAAAAGAACATGGTTTGAATTAATAGAATCAGCTTTCATGTCCCACCACAGACACCCTACAGTAGGTAACCTAGAGTGATAATCTAATCTTTCTGGGTCTATTTCCTCCTCTTTAAAGTAGTTTTAGTCTTGATGGCTCAAGAGTTTCCTCCCAGGTCAACACCTATCAATCTACAAGGATGTATACTTGTGTGTATATATGTGTATGTATTGACAGATAACCAAATAAGTAAAGCACTTTAATAATAGGCAAGGAAAAATAAGAAGAAATGTTAGTTTAGGTTTTGTTGTATTATTCTTCTTAGCAATTATTTTAATTATTGTCAACTAGATCAGGAGTTTGAAAACTATGTCCAAGGGAAGTTGACTGTAGTTTGCTGACTGCTTAACTAGATTATGGGGCAGCCAAGTGCTGTAGAGGATAGAACACTATAGAGCAGGGGTTGGCAACCTTTTTGGCCATGAGAGCCATAAACGCCACATTTTTTAAAATGTAATTTCGTGAGAGTCATACAGCGCTCACAGTGTGCGCTCCTGTAACAGTGTGCACTCCTATGACAGAGCCTGAAAAAAAATTGACTTTATGGCTCCTGAAGAAAGAGCCATATCTGGCCCTCAAAAGAGCCAGATGTGGCTCAAGAGCCATACGTTGCGGATCCCTGCTATAGAGTCATGGAATCAGGAAGAAGAATCTTCCTGAGTTCAAATCTGGAATTAGATACTTAATAACTGTGTGACTTTGGGCAAGCCATTTAACCATATTTGTCTCATCTGAAAAAAAATAATGAGCCAGAGAAGGAAATGGTAAAACCATTTCTCCAATATTCCTGCCAAGAAAACTTCAGATGGGGTCATGAAGAGCTAGACATAGCTGAAAATGGCTGATCAACAACAAATAGTAAATTAGTTTATGAGCTTTAGTAGGGGAAGAACCATGCTTTCTGTATTTCTTCAAAGCCAATCATAGCAAGAAAAATAGTACCTTACATGCAGAATATTCATTGAATAGTTAACAATTACTGACCTGAGAGAGTCTTTTTATATTTGATTGACGTGAATTCTATCAACTTACAGTATATTTTAATATCAAGTGGTAAGGTTAGACTGAACAAATATCATCTAGGAGATTTGACAATAAAGCAGCTCAGAATATTGGGACTTTATAATAATCTTCAATGGTAAATTTATCTAGTAATTCCTAGGGCAAACCAGAATTCCTTTTCTGAGCTCCAAAGTAAACATTTCCAGGCTCCCTGGAAATGCAGAAATTAATAGGGGAGAATTTGTACCAATGAAGAGAAGAAAAAGAGACAGCTGGCAGAGCCTGATGCTCATGCCAGCTTGCTTTCTGTGATAGACTTTGCACTTTCCCCATGTGGAGGAAATGAGTATTCAGTTGGTTAACAAGCTGAATCATTTAACTTTTGCAAATAGACCTGCAAATTGAGAGGTTTTACATAATCATGAGTTTCATATGAAAAATGTAGTATTTGATGAAGTCTTATACATCTCCAACAATGAAGTCCTTAGTCCTTGATAAATTTCTGGAGTATTCTGATAGACATGTCAATACATCAAAGACCGCTGATTTTGAGGGTTCTCTGGCACAGGACAAAGGTGGTGTGGATAATGGACAGATGTCAAGCTTTAGTCAGGAAGCCCTGACTAAGTTCCACCTTTCCTACAAGTTCCACCTTTCCTACAAGCTCATTGTGACCTTGTTTAACACCTCCATGATCTAGAAAACTCCCTTAGGCTATATGTTGCAGAGAAGTTCATGAGTTCCTTCTACTATTGAAATCACAAATTCAATTGCAATCCCTCCCTCTTGGTATAGGAACTCCTTGGACTGACTCTGAGTCTCAGAGATCCTGTCTTAGAGAGGTGAATGAAATTTAAAGGTTCAGAAGCTTGCTCAGGGTCCCACAGAGAGTAAGTCAAATAGAATTGGAACCTCTCTCTTCTTGATGCTAGGTACAATATCTACCACTGCCTACCATGCTGCCTGCTATTTTGTAAACCCATGATTCTCCAAGTTTAAAAAAAAAAATTATTTTAGGTCCATTTTATACTCTTTAAAAAGAAAAAATACTTTTACTTTCTGTCTTGGAGCCAATACCGTGGATTGATTCTGAGGCAGAAGAGCAGTACAATAAGGGCTGGGCAATGGGGGGTCGCATGGTTAGGAAGTATGTGAGGTCAGATTTGAACCCAGGAACTCCCATCTATAGAGCTGGCTCTCAATCCACTGAGTCACCCAGCTGCCTCCATCTATATTATATACTAAAAAATTATTAAGGATGGTTTAAAAACTCTTTTTATGTTTATTGAATATCAGTAAAGCTACCAATATTTACTGTATTAGAAATTTAAACATTTTGGTATTATTATAAAAGCAATTTTAACTCATTAAATCTGTGAAAGAGTCTAGGTAACCCCAGAACATATTTTGAGACTCACTGCTATAGATAATTGGATCAAATTCCTATTTAGCCTCATGGTTTTCACTTCAGTCTCTTATCCTTAAGTCTTATAAGGGCTCCTTGATTATATATTTTCCTATGGGCAGGCATCTTTTACTAATATCATGTAGGGTTTTTCATGTTTCTAAATCACTCTATTGATCTCGTTTTTTCAAGCACTTCAGACTGAAAAGAGCACTTTGCATGAATAGGCAGCAATGTGCCCACTTGTTGGACCTTCTATAGCCTTCAAAATATCAAAGATGTGTGATTTAATCACTGTAGATACTCCTGTCAATAATAGCAGCTTAATGTGTTATGGTACCCCCAAAATTCACCACCTCAAAATCATGAAATAGTATGTTCTTCAGCTGGTCCTGGGGTGGTGAATGTATGGTACTTTGGCCTGTAAGATCTCTAAGAGTAGGGAGAGCTTTTGTATCTTTTGTCCTTCATAGTATCCCCAGTACATAGCAAAGCATCTACTATATTGTGGGAAAGTTCTTAATTACAGTTTGTTGATTCATTAACCAAATCTTAATTTGAAACATTTCCAGCTCTGTAGGTCCTTCCAAAACTTCTATTTCTAGAACCCCTTTTTAGATTCTAAAATTATCTCTTTCCACAAAGAAGAGCTAGGGTAGGATTTTGACAAGAATTTAACTGGGCTAAAAAGATGATAGACCCAAAATGTATAATTTCAGTAACTGAATCTTCAGGGAGCCAACTTCATAGAGTTATTTAATTTTTCGTGAGTGGATAGAAGATGGTTCTGAGTGCTGTAATCAATTTATGAAGTCCCTTGAAACGTGGTGCAATGTAAAATGGATTAGACTAGAGTACTGATGGGCAAACAATGGCCCATGGGCCAGATGGGGCCCCCTAAAATGTTATATCTGGCCTTGTGACATTATTCCTAATCTGAGGAATACAATGAGTAGGATGTGATGCAATGAAACTTTGAAAGAGTTCCTTAGAGACTGGCAGATGAGCATTTCCTTTCCTTTGGCCCCTTCTTTAAAAAGTTTGCCCATCACTGATAATCTCATTTGGAAGAAAAAAACCATTAATCATGTGGCATATGAGAATCTGATTAGTCATCAAAAGACTTAAAACTGACTTGCATCTCTGCTACTTCCTGGCAACCTGTGATAATCCTGGACAAAATCATGAAGTCAGAAAGTACCTTACACATCATAGAATCATAGACTTAGGGCTAGAAAGAACCTTAGATACTATCAAGTCCAACCCCATCATTTTACAAATGGGAAACTGAAGCAAAGAGAAGCAAAATGACTTGTTCAGTATCACATGGATAGTAAGTGTCTGGGGGCAAGATTACAACCCAGTTTTTCCTGATGCCAACTTCAGCACACTCAACTATGCCATTCTGCCTCTTCGGACATCTACCTTTATTTTTTTCCTCCTAAAAACTGAAATGAAAGCCCACAGGATTCTAAATTAACATGAGGTCTTATGATTGTTTTGGGGTATATGGAAAAGTCAATGTTAGGCACAAGTCTTGTGGGTGTAAAATTTTGACAAATCTTCATGAAATTATAAATGACCATCTTTTGATATCTGTTACATTGCTATAAAAATTTAATTCAATTTACCAAATAATGATTAATTAGTCCAATTCCCTCACTTTACAGAGGAGTTAACATAGACACAAGAAAGTGAAGGGGCATGCCCAATGTCACACAGATACTTCATGTCAGAGCCAGGAATAGAACCTTCATCTCCTGATACCAGGGGCAGTCCTCTCTCCACTAGAACATAATGTTTTTCAAGATCTTGGTCCCAGGGGAGGTGGATTACCCTACCAAAAAAGCTGGTGTTTTCTCATTTCTCTTTTTTTTTCTCCACTAAATGTATGCAAAAGAGTAAAATTCTAATTGTATGAGTTAGATTCCCTCATTGAGCTAGTTTTAGAAAATGTAGGGTGCCCTGATTCTCACTGTTTATTGTCCATAGCAGCTCTTGCTTCGTTCTTGGGGGAGGGGACTGGGAAGGAAATAGAACTACAGAATGAGAATGCATGAGTCCATTTAATTGTTGTTTACTGGCTTCAGTGAAATATCTTGTCAACAATCATCCTGGGACTCCTAGACCCATCTTCTAAGCTCATAGTTGCTGACTGTTCAGTGATGGAGAACTCTCACAGTATTACTAAATTTCAATCAAATCAAGCAATCTGGACACAAGTATTTATTTATAGAGTATCCTCTAATCTGCCTAATACTATGTAAAACACAGGCACACAGAGAAAGAGAGAAAAAGGGAGGAGCCAGAGTTCCTGAGCTCAAAATTACAATTTGAAAGTCTATAACAGCAATCTCAAATCCATAGCTATAGGAAGATCTAGATAAAGTGCCATCAGGGAGACCATAGCAAGGAAGAAATAAATTAGCATTTTAAGCACCATTTTCTATACTAGTTATTTTGCTAGGTGCTGAGGATATGCAAAGTATTTTTTTAAATGCTTACCTACTGTCTTAGAATGGATACTTATCATCAATTGAAAGGCAGGGGCATGAAAAGGGTTAGGAAATTGGGGTTAAGTGACTGGCCCAGGTCACATAGCTACAAAGTGTCTGAGAACAAATTTGAACTCAGGTTCTTCATCCACTGTGCTACCTATATACCCTTAAAACAACTTAAAAATATACAGTTTCTACCCTCAAGAAGCTCATATTCTTGTCGAAGGGGTTCAGGGAAGATGGAGAACAATGTATGAATAGTTAGGCAAGATGTGTAGGAGGCCATTAAAGTTAGAGAGATTGGGTAATTTCACCATAAAAGGTGACACCTGAAATTGGGCTTCTAAAGAAGGCAGAAATGAGAAGAAACTGTGTGTGTCAAGACAGGGAGGCAAGTGATGGGATGTTAAGTCTAAAGAATAATAAGTAGAAATGTTTAGCCAGAAAAAAAAAAAAAAAAAAAAAGATTAGTATTTGTTTTTGGTTGGTTGGTTGGTTGGGTTTTTTTTGTGTAAGCACAATGAAATTATTTATTGGACAAATAAAATTTAAGGTAAAATTGTCAGCACAGAAACCTGAATAGTATAAGACAGCTAAGTTTTTAAGATCTTTATTGTTCATTCATTTCAGTCATATATGACCCTTCCTGACCCACTGGGGGTTTTATTGGCAGAGATATTTGTCATTTCCTTCTCCAGCTGATTTTACAGGTGAAGAAACTGAGGCAAACTGCCTTAAGTGACTTTCCCAGGGTCACATAGCTGGGAAATATCTAAGACCAAATTTGAACTCAAGAAAGAGAATCTTCCCGGTTTCTGGCCAGGCACTGTATTCATTGTAATCCCTGTGAAAGGGAATTTTTTTTTATCTTAACTTAATCAAGTACTTGGAGTGCTCCACCCTTTTAACTTAGTCTGGAATTTGTAAATCCTTTTGATAAGAGTTCATACCCTCAGAGGAGGGTGGTGGATCCCACAGACACTGCCCTCAGAGCAGTACTAAGCAAATTGAGAGACATTGATTGGTTCCTGAGATGTGATAGACCAGAGGAACCAGAGAGACAGGGAGTGACCTGGAGAAAATTGCTTATAAAAGTCAGCTGAGAACATTTTGAGTCACTTCTGCTTCTTCTGGGTTGGAGACTCTTGCTGAGTGAGGACTTCTGCTTTGGAGGCTGAAACTCTCTCACTCCTCTGGCAGAAGATAAGAACTTTGTTGGGGAAAGAGCTAGATTTCTTAGGAGCAGGCTTATAGTGGTAGGCTAGACAATCCTCCAAACATCCTTCCAGTCTCATAGGTTTGCCATCTCAGTCATCTTTAGCTCTTTGCCTACTCCCACCACTAATATTTAATCAATTCTATCATATCATTCATATATCCCTATCCAAGACTTTCTGTCACTAATTCAAGTCCTCATCATCCATCATCTTAAGAATGTTACTAGTTGTCCAACTGGACTCTCCTGCTTCTATCCTATCCTCTCCTTCCATACAGCTGCTAAAATAATCCTTACCTAAACTTCTAGTCTTTTAATCATGTCACTCTCTCTCTTAAGAATCTTAAGTAGGTCCTTATCCCTATTGCTTCTGAGGAAGAAACAAAATTCTTGACCTGGAATACAAAGTTATTTAACAACCTACATTTCTAGCCTTTTCTTTCTCTTTAGGTTACTTTTCTTAAAATAAGTCTTTAATAGCATCATCTTTCCATCCTAAATTAAATGTCCCCTTGTAACAAAGAAAAGTTAAGTATAAAAAACCAATTCAGTGACTACTCTGGAAATAATTAACATTACTTTCCTTTCCAAATACTAATCTTTCTACTCTCTTACAAAAATGAATCATATGGAAATAGGTATTGAGTAATAATACATGTATAACTCAGTGGAATTGCTTGTGGTTCCTGGAGGGGGGAGGGAAAAAAGGAGGGAAAGAACATGAATCACATAACCATGGAAAAATATTTTAAAATAAATTAATTAATTTTAAAAAATGAAGTAAACTTATTCTACCCTACCAGAAGAATGTAAGCTCCCTGAAGGCAGACTGTTTCATTATTTTCTTTGCATCCCCAGTTTAACACATATTGTCTTGTGTGCAACAGACTAATACATTTGTCAAATTGAATTGAATGTTTGTTGGTCAAAAACAGCTTCTCAAAATTCACAGTAACTCACTCTAAGACATGGGAAAGTTTCTAATATTTTCTCAAGACCTGAATTTAGAAATCTGGTTCTTCCTTCTCTATATTGGAAACGGAATTCTTAAATTGCTAGAAATCAAGGATTTCTAGTGGCATATATTCAAAAGGCAGTTACAGATGTGAAAGGATTTTTTTTATTCCCTTTAACTATTTTGAGTTAATCAATCAAGAACTAAAAGTACCCCTACTTAACACTTAGTAAGTCACTGAGTAAGAGAGTTCACAAGTCATTTATTAAAAAAAATAATGTTCACACTCCCAAAGGCCACATTGGGAGGCTGTGATTGGTTCCTGTGAAGTAGAAGAGAGACAGGAAGTGATGTGGAAAAAAGGACTATAAAAGGCAAGATAGAGGAGAAGAATGCATTCCTTCCATGGCTCTTCAGCAAGGGCCCCTCTGTCTGGATGATCCATTCCAGGGTGGCCCAGCCCTTCACAAAGAAAAGAGAACTCTCTCCAGGGCTCTCAAGGACTTATCCAAAGATCCATTGCCTTACCCCACATTGCCTTACTGCACTGCTAATCTCTGCCACTCTGGATTTGACCCCTGACTCCCTTTTGATTGGTGGATGGCAAATTATCCATCACTTCAGAACAGTGCTTGCCTGTCTCCTAGGAGTGACTGACCCATGTTCAACTGTTCCCATGGGAACCCTTCTCCACTCCAGTATCTTTGCCGAAAAAACTCCAAATAGTGTCACAAAGAGTCAGACACAACTGAACAACAACAAAAATAGATGGCTCCAGTAGAAAAAATTGAAGGAGAGTCTTTTGACATGGGTTTTGTCTTTAAGAATGAGTACGGTGTTATATTAGCCTGTTCCCAACCAGAGTTTTCTACAGAAAGCAAACTCTTGGAAGAGAGCAAAGGGTATGGGATTAGGTCCTCATTCTGAGACACTGGCCTTGACAAGAAGAGCCATTTCTTCCTTAGAGACTAGAAGTAGGGAGGTGAAAATAGGAAGGGGCACAAAGAAGTTCTGAGTTATAAAATAGGGGGAAAGAGGGAAGTCTTGGCAGATAGTCTTTATTTTCTCAATAAAAGATGAGAATTTCAGTATATTGGGATCATATCTCAATTTTCTTAGGTTTGTTTACAAAGAGGGATTTTTCTTTTTGACTCTTGGAGGGAAATACAAATAAAAAAATGATAAAGTTTCCCAAACCATGATTGGGCCCTTTATGTCATGAAAGATTCTCTTTCACAAGGGATACAAATATATTCACTACCAACCTTGCAGTGCAGTTATGAGGAAACTGCTTTCACAAAACTTTAAAATGCACTATATAAACACGTTATGGTTATGGTGCCAACAGAAAAGGCAGAGAAAATAGATGAAAGATATTTTCTTTGTCTTTTCTTTGTCCATAAAGAAACCCAATAGATATGATAGTAAATCAGAGACTGCCTATTGAGAATTTTGCAGGTTTAGAAATAATGATCATGAGACTATAACTTAGAGCCAGAAGTGATTTTATGGGTGCCATTTGGTCTAACTTCTCTCATTTCATAGATGAGGAAAATGAGGCACATAGAGGTGGTGGTACTGTTATGAGTAAGATTAGATTAGCTAGTTATTAGGTATTTATTATATATTGATTAGGAAGTACCTAGCAGGAAGGAGCTGGAGCTGGGAATTCCAGGTTGGAATGAAGGAGGAGGAAGTCTATCTGTGTTCTGTGTGTGGACTCCATTAGTGGTAGGCAAAAACTGTTGCCAGCCTGGGAGAACTCAGAGCAAAGGACACCTTGCATCCTGTTTTCCCCTGGGATCCTGTGTGGTGTGGCATTTAAGGAAAGAACAAGAGAAGAGGACAGTGCTTCAAGCAAAACCCTTACTGCTTAGTTCCTGAGACAACTGTAGCTCCTGGCATCCAGACATCATCAGTGGATTGCAGTGAGAAATCCCAAAGCCACAAAAGCCCCAGCTGTACTCAAGCCTGGCAGGTTCCAGGTTTGAGGCAGAAACCCAGAGACTCCAGTATAGCTCCTTGGGCCTTGTTAGTTAGATAGCTTAAATTAGTGTAGTGAATAAGTCCTTCCTTGTCCCTTTGGGTTTTGTTATTAGGTGTTAAGATTTGAGAGTAGTCATTCCTATCCCTCCTTTTAGTTGTTTCTAATTAAAACCCAATTTCACCTTGTTACCTTGTCAGTTAATTCAAGGCCTCTGGTCAGAGTGACAGTTGGCTGTTATTTTTCCAGTTGGGAGTGGTGTAGCTGTACAAGACTTCAGTGATCAGTTTTAGTCTCTCTTACATCCCAGAGAGTGTTCCCACAAACCCCATAGTTGATTTTTAATATCCCTGGTGACCCCATTACTTATATTATCTTACAGTACTTGGCCAAGGTGACTTAGCCAGTAAGTAGCAGATATGCACAGAGGAACAGTTGGCAAGTGAACCATACCTGGCTTTAAGTAAGCATCATATAAGTAAGTATGACCAGGTTTAATAAAATAAATAAACAAACAAACAAACAAACAAACAAATAAACAAATAAATAAATGAAGACTGAGGGAGAGCTTGTTTTAGGAAGCAATTTTTTAACCTTATAAAAATATCTACAATAGAATTCCTTTAACTATTAACCCCATCCAATTTAATTAATTATAACTTGATTTTCTAAAATTTGATTCAGCTTCATCATTTGCTGCCTTGTCACCCTGAATGAGTCATTTAACCCCTGGAAACCTCAATTTACTCATATTTAAAATTAGAGTGGGACCAAGAAACTTCTAAGGTCCCTCCCAGCTCTATGGCTGTATGAATAACACAAAGATAACTAATGTAATAAAAGAGCTACAATGGTTCCTGATAAGGAAGCTGAACACGAGGTAATTTGGGAGCCAATAAAAATCCACCTCAGTGAATAAATTATACTGTCTCCACTACACAAATTTATCAAATAAGCAGTAACCACTCAGTGTGCCATTTCAGCTGACATAGCGTTTAATCTTTTAAATAATTTTTAAAATGAACTCTCCACTTTAAAAGTTACCGTGGTTCATGTTTCAGATTCTAGAAACCAACAATGATTGTTCTTCTTAATTAGCCAATGACAGGAAATATGAAGAAAAAGGAGATTTGCAGGGCCATCCTAGGCCTCTACAAGGCTAACTCTGCCTTGGCTTGCCTCCTTTGAGAAAGAAAAGTTCTCCATTTGTTCATTTTAGAGAATAACACGTCCTTCACTAAATGGAATGAAATGATTTTCATCATGGTGAAGGTTGGAATTATTATATGCGACTCATGAACAACTTTTGGAATCATTCCCTTTTTGTAGGGAATAGAGAAGAGGCAGTAAATGTAGAGACATTTTCTCTGCTGGTCTTTGCTTCCCTTTTTATTTTGTTTTTGTTTTCACCTCTCAAATAAAGTGCTTCTCTGAAATGTAGACAATAATGTAGTATCTTTCTCACTGTGTAGCTGAGTTAAATGACTAAGCAATCATTGTAGCTTTTAAACTTAAAAGACTCATCTAAATCTCTCAAATTATTTATAAATGTTCTTCAGAAAATTTTACTTTATTCCAGTGTGAGTTTATAGATATGACATCTGGTGAGAAGAAAACTTACTCTACAAACCCACAAAATGGGTCCCTCAGCTAAGGTTACCACAAATTCAAATTTCTATCCCTCTACATTTACCTTGCAGTATAGTGCATTAAAACCCACTGGTGTCTTTAATTTTTCTAGTCAGCAAAAAGATAAAAATTAATTCAGAGTAGAAGTATTTTATGAAATGGAATAGTAGGAAAATTAATACCTCTCCATAAACCTGGAGCTCCTTCTTTTACAAAAATGCATATCATCAGTGGAAAGATCCTTGATCTAGGTATAAAGCTCTGTAAAACCTAGAGTCAGAATTAGGGGGACTAAATAGTACTTAAATCTATTTATTGATTTCTTTTGTTAATCAAGGGCAATATGTGTATGGGGGCTCACTCTGATCTAGGGTTAGACATGTGGGGGCCATGTGTGGATAGGAAAACATATAATAAACTGATGTGGCCAGAGTAAAGGTTTGGAGGGAAAATTCATGCTTCCAAAACTGTAGGGCTACTTATATCTTCTGGTGTTGTTATTACATTGCTTTGTATTTTGTTTGTTTGTTTGTTTTTTGCTTTCTGTTTTGCAAGTTCTATTAGATATGCAGTCTTTAACAAATGTATGGTGTCTGCTTCATTTGAGGCTCTGGCATATAATTGAGGCTGTTTTCAGCAAGTCTAATGAATCTAATATTCAGTATTACTCTGCTGATCTCATAATCACTGCTGGTTACTTTGAGTCATGACTCTACTGACCTCAAGGTTGTGAGTTTCCAACTTTTGGCTTCTCTTATAATCTTCAAAACAAGATGGTACCTCTTTCACATATCCTATCAGTGGAATAGAGAAAAACAAAACCCAAAAATATTCAGTAACTTTCCTTCCCCTAAAGTGCCTGATGGGTTAAATATTTGTTTCTCTAAACATTGACAGGAATGAACATTTCCTCTCCAGAAAAAGAATCCTTAAACTTTAGAAGATAGAAAGACATAGCAGTGCTTCCCACCCAGCTGACTGCATGCTGTCTTTCAAACTTCCACCCATAATAACCAAAGACATCATTTCTATGAGAGACCTCCTTCTGACTTCAGATTAGGAATTCCATGTGACTTCCTGTCCAGCTCTCAACTGCTAACCTGAATGCATTCAGTAACTGGTTAGGGGCTACCAATAATCAAACTATCAAGGGACCTCACCATTCAAGGTGTCCTATTTTCCTGATCACAACACTCTTTTGTTCTCCTATGCAAAGGAACAAAGGAGTGGTAAATGTACAGGACCAAAATTAAAGCCAGGGGATGTTTTTTTTTTTTTTTTTATTTCCTATGTCTAGTTATATTCCAGGTGACATTCCTGCCTTGGGTACATAAATGTGTTTAGATCAAAACTTCCTAGCAGAGTTAAGTAAAATTAGATTTAAAATTATCATGAAATATAACATTCTGTATTGTGAACCATATGTTATATGTATCATAAAAACCATAATCAATGATATAATCATATCTAATATAAAAATATAGAAATTTTATATTTAAATTATATATCATTTGGTAAAGTGTTCATTTTTCCATGTAGAAAAACACACAGTAGTTATGAATCTGCTTCCGTTAATTCTATTAATATTTCTTTTAATGTATATTTCTATTATATAATTATATTAATTTATAATAGTTAGTCTAACATTTCAAAAAGCTTGCTTATATGTGCATAGTTGATCTAATCAACCAAAGTCCTGTGTAAAGAGAATCTAACCAACTAAAGTCCTGCATAAAGAGAATTTAATGAATTAAGAAGTAGAAAAACATTTCTAAGCTCCATTCGCCTTCTTCCTCCTCTACAATTACCTACAAACCATTATCTTCAAAAAATAGCTAAGGGGGGCAGCTGGGTAGCTCAGTTGATTGAGAACCAGGCCTAGAGACAGGAGGTCCTAGGTTCAAATCCAGCCTCAGACACTTCCCAGCTGTGTGACCCTGGACAAGTCACTTGACCCCCATTGCCTACCCTTACCAATCTTCCACCTATAAGTCAATACACAGAAGTTAAGGGTTTAAAATTAAAAAAAATAGTTAAGGAATTTTCTACAAATTCCACTCATCTTTTAGACAGAGAACAATTGGATCAAATTTATCTTTTTTTTTTAATTCCTTTGTGATAGGGCATTTCACTTCTCCTATGTGTTATGTAGTTGAAAATAGCACTGAATTTGGAGTCAGAAGATTTGGAATCTTCCCTTTAATGCCTCTCAGTGATTTAGTAATCTCACATAGAATCTTTAGCAGCTCCAAGTTTGAGACACTTAGCATTTCACTTTATGGCCAGAGGAGGGAGATTTCTTGACTTGCATACCTCTAGAAAGATAAGTCTCTATTTACTGGTGAGAACAGCAGCAAAGGACTAATAGCAAGATATGGGGAGTGAGAGTTCTGGATTTCATCTTTTGCTATTTCTATGAGTTATTTCATTAGCAGGAGTTTCATGGAAAGAAGAGTTTCATGCCTAGTAAACCTAGGTATATTTCCTGTAAACTTTAGAGTAAGTTCCATAAGTCTAAATATTTGTAAGGACCTCTGTGAGATGACAGAGGGGTGGGGAATCAACAAAATATTGGAGCGTTTCCCTTTTAAAGCAACTTCATAATTCATAGTGGTATTAGATTATAAAAGTTTTATGGCTCTGATATAAAGTGGAAATTGCCAACGATGAAGGAGAATTGTATTGATTATTGGTTATTATGGATATTCTGTGAAATTATTTTAATCCCTATACTTATTTCCAATCAATATTATTCAGTTCAGTAGGATTTTCATAGGGGATTTGATCAATTCTTTTATATCTATTGTAAAAATGAAAAATGATAAAGGCTGGTATAAATATATATATTAGTAATTTAATTAAAGCCATGCTGATAGATAAAATCATTAGACCACGCGCTTGTAAGCATTCAAAACTGCTGCCTCCATTTTGTTTCCTGTCTCTACTTCCCAAATCTGCTGGCCAAGACCCTACTAGCAAAGAGCGAGCCTACTGGCAAAAGAGACCACTTCCTCCTAACCCAGGAGATTTAAACCCTTCCCTGCATCAAGACGTAAGCCTTCCCAAGCCCAAAAACCAGAAACGGAAACCCGTTGGACCACGGGAAATGTAGTTTGATACATTTCCCAAATTTCACTTTTACACTATCCCTTAATATATATGTAGTTAATGTAGGTTAATCAATTAATGTGTATCAATGCATATTGCTTTAGCTTTTTATTACATTTGACTTTTTGTTTTTATTATATTTTATATAATGTATATAATACATAAATATAATATATTATGTAATACAAATTTTATTCATTATTAACATGTACTTAGATTTATACAATCATATTAATAAGCATATGTGTATTTATTATCATTATATAATAATATACATTATTATATCAGACCTTTATTACATATGATCTTTTAGGATATAAGCAGATATTAGGCTAAGAATCATGAGTGAATTTACTTAATCACAAAACTATCCTAGCTAGAGAACTTCTACCCATGTGACATGGGGAAAGGGCCCTCTGGACCACTGGATTTCTACCATCTAACATTTTCCCCATTGTCCAGCCTGGGAAGATAATCATTTCATTGTCTATCATATGACCCTTTAGGCAACTTGTTAGTAGAGATGACCCTTGTCTTGCCCCTCTTGTGACAACTAATGGAAAGTCCCCTAGTTATTTTAGGAGCTCCTTGGCCTTTGTCATGTCACTCTCTTACTCTAAAATGGGTGAGATTCTGCCTGCCCAATTACCCAACTAGGATTTGTGTTCTGTCTATCTATTACATGATCTTGGGGTGGAGATGTGTCCATTCCTTACTCTGTGATCACTAATGTAACTATGGTAGCAAATATGAGATTTTCTATCTTGTTCTATATCATTTGGGAAATGTGAGTTATAAAATCTCTCTTCTGGAGGAAGGGAGCATCTCAGACCATGAGGAAGATCTGAGATCCTTTTGATTAAAAGGGGTCAGGTTACTTTAATAAATAGCTTTTAGTTCGAAGCTCTGCCTCAGTGGTTTTTATTAGAGTGGCCAGAGTTTTTGTTGTGAAAATTTCTTTTTTTTTTTTAAATTTATAGATGAGCTCCTATGAGTCCTTTGTGCTTTATTTGTTATTTGTGGAGTGAATTTAAGGTTGCCCAATATCCAGCAAATTCCTTATTACCTAGAATGTTTATAGAATATTTGGGAACCTTTTTTACCCAAATTTATAAAAACTATATATGGAGTCAGGCCTAGAGACAGGAGGTCCTAGGTTCAAACCCGGCCTCAGCCACTTCCAGCTGTGTGACCCTGGGCAAGTCACTTGACCCCCATTGCCCACCCATACCACTCTTCCACCTATGAGAAAATACAATGAAGTACAAGGGTTTAAAAAAAAAACTATATATGAACTATGTAGAGAAATTTTCCCAGGATAAACTCTGAATGAATGCTTTTGAAAGCTAACCAAGCCAAAAAGTTGTTCATTTGAGAATAGTCCATGAGATCAGACCTAGGTAGAACTTGGGCCAAAGTCAATATACTACATAGAACATTGAACTTATAAAGGATTTTACCTAGGGAGATAAGAGGAAGATACAAATTATTATAGTATATGCCAAAATATAATTTATACTGTATCTCAGGCTGAATTAATGTGTATATGTATGTATATATGTATGTATACACACACACACACACACACACATATATATATATGTATATATATATATACATGCAAGTTAAAGAAGAAAGTGGGTCTAGTGTTGTGGTCAATATATCATTGAAATAGTTGAATGTATGAAAGAAGATGCATAGACAGGGAGACAAATGATACCAAAAATGGAGTGAAAGCCTGAGAAAATGGACCAAGGTAGGGTAATGGGCTAGGGAAATAAGGAAAGAAAAGTTGAAATAATGGATTTTCTGGTTCAGATAAAGAGGAAATTCAGTAGAAAGGAGAAATTATAAGTGGAAGGAAAAATAAACAATTGCCAGTTAACATAATTTGAGAATCCAAGATCTTGAAGGTGGTGGTATAACAGCAAATGATGGAGGAAATCTATAGTGAAATGAGTGAAGTAGAAAGAAAGTGTCTATAGAGATTGAGTGTTTGAAGATTCATCACATAATATAGATGCTAGTGCAATTGAAAGAATTTCGGATCTTTAATTAGCAGATGTTATTTTATACTTGACTAGTTCGGGGAGTTGAAAAATGAGAAACAATGGGAGGGATGCTTTTGGAAAATGATGGGAGGGATGACTTGCTTTTCATCTTGCTATTTCTTCCTTCCTCCAACATTCTTACCCACATTCCTCATGCCATTATTACCATTAGATACCACTAGTCAGTGATGAGCGAGGTCTGATTTTAGGCATCAAATAAGATAGGAGATGACCCCTTTGAAGAGGCTTAAAGACAGTAGGAGGGGAAACTTACCTTTTTGGTTTTTCTAGGGCCACATTTGATAGGAGGAGAGAGAGTAATGAAATACAGGTCATCATTTTAGGACACACCCAGGTCTCCCTAAGTCCCCTGAGGACATTTTTTTTTTCATTTCTGGCTCTTAAGAGAAGCTCATACAAAGAAGAAAGACTCTTTGGCCTTTTCCAAGACAAGAAGTAAAAACCTATTATCAGCATGCTTAGAGAATGTCATTTCCAATCTAGCCCCAGGTGTTTAGGAACCAGGATACTCTGAAGGTCCCTTGGGGTCCTCCACCTCATTGAGAATACAGAGAAGGTCCCAGCCAGTTGTTAGCCTGACTCTGAAGGGCAACTAATGGCAAAGGCCACAGGAAAACCCAACACCTCTCCTTCTCTATTTTAGACCCTGATACCCAGTTCATTCCCAGAGAGGAGTTACAAAGATTAGAGGCTACCCAGCATTCCCAATCCTTCCCTTATATTGGCTTGAGAGGGGGTGTCCAGGGTGTTGAAGCTATGGCAGCCCTCAGGAAAAAGAGATTCCTGACTCTTTTTCCCCAGCATCTAATGAAGAGACAGTACATCTGTTGAAGAAGCCAGAGACGTCATTTTTATACATTTTAAGTCATCCTCCTATGCATGAAACCAGAGCCACTCTCCCACATTTGTGAATATATGCTGAATTCTGCCAGGCCTGGGGCAAAGCCCAGCTTGACCTTCCCTGGTTATATCTCTAGCTATACTTATGGTCAAGTTATGAATAATGTTGGGATCACAATAACATGGTTGATCTGATTCACAGATTGACCCCATATTGGCTGTCCATATCAGTCATTCTATACCCTTCACATTATCCTTCTCCATAATTCTCCTCTTCTGTTGTTCTTAGTCAACATACTGTTCAGGAAGGCGATTCCTTTGAATAAACTGTCCTTTGCCTGGATCGGCTGGTGAGAGGCTTAACCATATTTTGATTCAGTAATACTAGAACAAATAGATTCCAATCTCTTATCCAAAGAGGTAAACTTAAGGCCTTTGACTCAACATACAAAAGGGCCCATCACTGCTATCATTACAACGGCAGGCCATTAACATTTTCTGTTTTGGTGATCAATGAAAGGGAGATTTTTTTTTTAGTGGTGCAATCCAGAAACTAAAGTGAGAAATAAATCTCTAAATCACTTCTAAGTGATTGGTTGTCAAGCTTTTCCTGGCTGTTTCCCTGTCTGCTTCCACTGCCAACCTAGAGTAAATGGGGAAAAAAACACTACGGATTTCACCTAAAGAGAATAGAAAAAGAAATCCAACACAAGGAAGTACATAGGAGTTGTTTTGTAGTTGATTATCAAAATGAATGGAACAGAATGAAATAGTAGGATGGTTCATTTAGTAAGATGGAGATGGTAAGTCTGGTGAGGATTTTCACCTTATTTTCCTATTGGAATTAAAGTCTCTGACCTCTGTGAGGGTGGAAAATTTGCCACACCTGAGCAACATTCCCAGCATCCTTTTAAGTATGTCTGTTTAAGATGGGTCTCAGGCAAATTTATCTTCCAATCCTCTGTACGTCAAATGAGCACATACTTAAAAGGGCGCTGAGAATGTAGCTCAGGTGTGGCAAATTTTCCACCTGCACCACCTAACATATGGAAAATGTTGAGTAAACTAGATGGTCATTATTATGGAAACTTGAAAAAGTACTAGAATTAAGATCAGAAGACTTGAGTAAAAATCTCCCCATCTGCATTTACTTCTGATGCAACACTGGGCAAATCCCTTAACCAACATGGACCTCAATGTTTTCCTGTGCAAAATGAAGAGTTGGACTAAATGACCTCTGAACTCCTTTCAAACTCTAAATCTATGCTCCTGTTGGCCTATGACTTGGGTTTGAATCTTGGCTCTTCTGCTTCCTATCTTTCATGGTCTTGGACAAAGCATTTTTAGCCTCTCAGATAGCCTTCCTCATTTGTCAATTGAGGATAAAAATGTTTTCATAGAGGTGCTATGAAACTCAAATGATATTAACGTGTGTAGAGTACTTTGTGAACCACTAAAATATTGTATAAATGCACCATCATCATTATTATTATTATTATTAAACCTGTGGTCTAAATTATACAACTCTGCATTTAAGCAGCTCTCTACTCAATTTAAGTGATTTCTCCTTTCTTATGCTGCTAGCTTTTAGTGTTTTCTACCATTTATTTTCTTGTCCCAATAAATGTTGTTCTCCTATCCCCAAGTATAATGCAAGTTCCTTGAAATCAAGGACTGTTTATTTTATATTTGCATGTCTTACAGAAAATGGGGATTTCATAAATGCTTTTGGTTTCTGGAGATTTCTATGTGTTCTTTTGTACATTTGTTTCAGGTATTTATGTCCTGTTTCCTCAAATGGATGTTTATGGTTCTTTTGGGCAGGGTCCCAGCATTATGTATCTTCTGTATCTTCCCCTATGAAATGTAATGTACAAAATCCATGGTGGAAACTCCAAAAAATATAATTGTGGAGTTGAATTATTAAACATACATTCCTCCTTTTCAAGGTATCATGTGTATTTTGTAAATTTTCACTTTATGAATTTTTTTAAACAAAAGAATCCTTTTCTGAGACCAACTGCCTTTCTAGGAAGTGCTTATTTACTTTTCAAAATTTTACTCTCCAGCTCAGAGTATTTATAGAGTGCATGGACTTTCTCAAGCTCAGCCCTACAAAAAGTTCAAATTAAACATTTAAAAGCAAACAATCTAAAAAGTGTCCATACCTTAAAACAGAAAAAAAGAAGGTGTCTGGACACTTGGAATAAATTATTTAAATTTTTTTCCTGTAAAGTGAGGTTTCATTGATTTTTGTTAAGTCAAACCTGTCAGGTTAATTAAAGGTTTAAAGATGTAATCCAGCTCTCCGAAGAGGAACTCTATTCTTTTCCTTTTATTTTTTTTGGGGGTGGGCAAATAAAATAATAAATGTAAAGCCTGCATCAGCAAATCTAAGAACAACTCAGATATTGATCTTCCAAAACCCATTACTAGGGATTTGGCCTTTTAGATCTATATAGAATGTATAAAGTCAACCCATGACCTGCTGAGAGTGACATCCACCATTTGAAGAAAATGAAGGCATTACACCAGGCAAAGGGGTGGGAAAGTGAGAAAGTTATGAGTGGGACCAAACCAATGATGTTTATCCCTTGGAATATCCCTTTGGAACCCGAGGTGTCTATGAACAATAATACTTCCTTCTCCAGCTTTTCCCATCCCATGGGAAAAGGCTTCTTCTTAGGAGCTGCCCTTATCAAAAAGAGCTCAAATTGGCTTTGCTGTTTCCTGTATCACCATCATGCTTTTGTATGGGTAACCCTCCAAGCCTAGAGTATCATCCTACTTGGCCTCTACCTTTTTGAATACGTAACTCCTTTGAGACGTAACTGAAGTGCCATCTTCTACTTTCCCAAACCTCCCCATTGTGGGTGTGCTTCCCTCCTGCCTGTAGATAACTAAAATCCTGGAATCATATCGCCTGGGTTCATACCATCCAATCAAAATTACTTTGTATATATTTAGGTCTCAAGTGGAAGTCTTGTCATTCAGTGTCAAACTACAAGAACTCTAAGGTCCCTTGATTTGTAGATAGAAAGTCAAATTTGGAATCAGAAAGATCTTTGTTCAAATCCTCACCAATACATATTGATTGATCACAGCTGTGATCTTTGATGATATTCCAGGATAGAAATACTAATCTACATTGGTAGGGTATAAGAGGAGCTCCTCACTGGAAATTCTACATATATGTGAAATCATAGGGCCAATTGAAAAAAAAACATATCTGTATTCATTTATGCATGTCTATGATGTTTTCCCCCAGTAGAATGTAAGATCCTTGGTGGCAGGAATTGTCTTATATTTGTCATTGTATCTCATCCTCTAGTACGGTGACAGACATACTGTTTAATTAAAAATTTATTGAATTGAATTAAATATCAAGTTGCATAATCAACTCTGTGACCTATGGAATTTAATGTGTTTAGGACTCAGGCCATTCATAAGTAAAATTAAAGGTTTAAATTGTTAATTAATTAAATTTAATTTAAAAGAAGTCTGGTTCAGAATCTCAAGAGATAGAAACAGAGCTCCATTTCTCCTATATACACCATTGACAAGCCACAGTTTGGAAATATGATATAACAGGCTAGGCTTGAAGTCAGGAAGAATGGGGTTTAAATCCTGCCATTGATACTCATTACTTCTGGATTCTGGGCAAACTATTTCCTGAGGCTCAATTTTCTCCCTTGTGAATTGAGATAATAAGCTTTTGGGTACCTACTTCCCAGGGTTGTTGTGAGATTAATTTAAGATAATGAGTGTAAAGTACTTTGAAAAAATTGAAAGCAGATGTAAAAATGTAGTTTATTATTGTCACTGGAGGTACATAAGAAGTGCTTGTTGGTCCTAGGTTCAAATGTGGCCGGAGACATTTCCTAGCTCTGTGACCCTGGGCAAGTCATTTAACCCCACACACATACACACACCCTTCCCTAACCCTTACCACTCTTCTGACTTGAAGCCAATACTTATTATATAACTGAAGACAGAGGGGAAGAGTTTTTAAAAATGTTTGTTGAACTGGATTGGATCATATTGCATTGGATTGGATTGCCCCGTGAGTATGTCACATAAGGTCAAACATAAGAATTGGTAGCATCTCTTTGTTGCCTAGGTCTGCATCTGTCAGTTCATTGGGCATTCCAGCTGTTTCTGCCTTTTTGAACCCTCTTTTCCCTCTGGAGAAAGGAATGTTATCTAGACTAAATGATCTCTAAAGTCCATTCTCCTCTGCCTTTGCAGATAGTGACCCTAACCTTCGGGTCAGAAAACTCCAATTTAAGCCCTCCCTCTTAGGTCTGTCCTACTGGCTATGGGGCCCTGAGTGATTCATCAAACAGTGCTCTCCAGACAATCCTTGTAGAATGTTGCAAATCTTCATCCTTTAATGAATTCTTCTCATTGCTAAATCACAGGTACAGACAAAAAAAAGAAAAAAAGGTAGAAAATTCTACTCATTCTATTGCATCTGCTTCCTACTAGTGATACCATCACATCCCTTCAGAGTGTATGCCTGAGTGTCCCCCTCTATAAAAGTTGGGGTAAAATTTGATTATCTGTAATGTCCCTTCTAATTTTAACTCCATTTGTAACCTGAAACCCCAATATACTCCAAAGACATTGGTGTCAAAGCTCATGACTATTCCTATTCTTGGTGATGATTCAAATGAGATCTCTTGATTAAGTCACCATTTAGCATTTACTCTAGAAAATATCAGACTATGCTTTAGTCATATCTTATGTCCACTTCCCCCTAATGTAAGCACAATGGGTCTAAACAGAATCTATACAAACATTCAGGGTAATATATGCATATTGTGTAGGACAGCCTTTACTTTATCATTTTTAAAAAGGTAGAAGAAGATATAAGGGATTCACAGAAGTCCATAAACAAATATTGAAAAATAAATAGAGAACTACAGGATTTCATAAACATCCATTGGAAGGCAAATATAGTCCAGTATTTCTAAATAAACAATTCCCTTCTCACTGGAACTATAATTGGGAGAAGAGGCAAAGCAAATTCTCAATCATTTGCTTTCCCAGATCTTGGATGTTTCGCTTCTTCTCTAGGCATGGAGATCATGGTATATCAGTCTTCCTCTTTCTCCAAGAGGTATGGCTGTCCAAGATATCTTTCTATCTGGAAATTGTTGAACTTGAAAACTCCTACTTGGGGTTAATTACAAGACAACCTCCAAAGCTGATACTCTCCAACATTCCACATAGAAGGATAGATTCTAGTATTGCACAGCTTAGGAAATCAATGCCCCTATTACAAAGGAATTTGAGGTTCAGGAACATTTGTCTTTGAACTACTCTCTGGAAGTAATTGAAAGAAAGTGCCTGTCTGCTTTTGCTATGTGCTTCTGCTGAAGTTCTATCATTGCCCTGGACATTGTCATTGTTAAGAATGGGAAAGCCCACTCTCTAGGCATCCCTCCTTTCAGTCTACTGAGCAGCAATTTTCTAATTTTCTGGAGCAAGAAACCATTCATGTGCAAACCGCTCAACCTCCAGAATATAGAACTATGTGCACTCTGGTCTGCCTTTTGAACAGAGAGATATCAAATAGACAAAACTTTTTTAAGAGGAGTCTTTTATTTTTTTATAGCTTAGAGCTGGGGACATGCCAAGACTTCAACCTAGTGACTCCCAGTTGGCCAATCATATTGTCAAGTTGTTTTCTCAACAATGTTAAGCAAAGAGATTTTAAGGACCATTTTAAGGAAAGAAATATGTTCATACTGTGTTGTTATTGTTGTTTGGGGGGGGGGGAGAGGGATAACAACCAGCCTTATACAATAATCCTATGATCGTATGAGAACAAAACCAAGAAAAAAACACAATCTGTCAGAATTCAACTATATCACTCTTTCCCAACCAGAGATGGTTAGGCTGCCTGAGTTCAAATCCAACTTCACATACTTACTATGTGACCTTGTTCAAGTCAGTGAATCTCCATCTGCCTCAGTTTCCTCATCTATAAAATGGTAATAATAATAGCATCTACCTCTACTGACTGTTATGCAGTCAAATAAGATAAAAGAGGTAAAGCAATTTGAAAACCTAAAGCAGGTATTATTTTTATTTGCTTCTGCTTTGGGTGTTTTTTTTTAATATGAATTTACCTAGAGATAACTGAAGAGAAAGTGGCTGAACAGAAGGTGGAGCCAATGTTCTCAGACTGAACTCCCAAGGGAGCTGACATAACATTCTCCTGAGCCCTGAAAGGAGAGGAAAGGTAACATTAAAAGTGGGATCTCAATGTTAGAACATCAATCAAAAAATTTCAGTTCCTTCCAGAACAGAAGGGCAATTAAACCTGGGCATACCCAGGAATCGACAACTTAGATTAAGGTCTTCATTGCTCAAGGAAACTCTCAGAGCAAAAACTCCTGCTGGATCCATCCTTACTTCTTCATTTAGAAAACATCACGAGTGGGGCTCAGTGTTCAAATGATAGAAGCACAGTATTGCCCTGGGAAAAATTACTAATCCACTGCTTAGGCATAGAGGAGCATGATGTACCGGAAAGAATGTGGGATTTGAAGTCAGAGGTCAGAGGTTCACATCTTGGCCCTACTTCGCACTGCCTCTGTGAACTTGGGCTAGTGCCTTCCCTGCTGAAGACCTCATTTTGCTCTCATGTAAATAGAGACTAATCTCCAAAGGCCCCTTCCAGTATGCAACCTTATGATCAGATCCAATTTAATTCTACAAACATTTGCTAAGTACTCGCTGTGGACAGAGATGAAAATAAAAGTCCCTGTCTTCAAGAAGCTTATGTTCTACTACAGGAAAATAGCTTATATGGACTTAAGTAAATAGAAAATGTATGCAAAGACCTTTGTTATGGAGCAGAGAGAACATTGAAATTAAATAAACTGCAACCAGTGGCCTTGAGCTCCAATCCTAACTCCATTACCCATTGTGTGATGATTAGGAGAATCATATTTTCTCTTGGGATCTCAGTTTTCTCATCTTTAAAATAAAGGATCAAGGTCCTCCAAGATCCCTTCCAGCTCCAAATATTATGTGTCTGGTACTCTGATAAGTCTACTTCTATCCCTGCAAGTGAAAAACCAGCCAGAAAAGGTATAGAGGGATTATGTATAAAAATGATGAATCTTCAGCTTTTATGGGAAATGGAACAAACTAAATCTGATCAGTGGTACTTGACACCAAGAAAACATGCCAAAGCCTGGAAGACAATTGGGAAAGGTCCCTGCAGAGATTTCTAAGAAGAAACCCAGCAGTCAGGTTTGTGCAGCCCTTCAGGAAACAACAGGCAGAGATTCAAACAGTCAAAAGGTCTGTGTCTGAAATTTTCTGGGGTGGAAAGCAGATAACTGTCCCAGAAGGAAATCAGAGCACACAGGTGCAGGATCATCTCTGAGATCCAGACACAGAAGGGATGGTTTGGTATAATTAGAATTAGAAAATCTTAAAATAGGAAGGAAATACCAAAGCCATCTTGACCAGAAGTTCTTAACCTGAGGTCTACAGACCTCTGAAAGATTCATAAATTTGGATGGGAAAAATGCGCCTGTTTCACTAACCTCTGGCTGAAATTTAGTATTTCCTTCAGTTACTTAAAACTAATTCTGAAAAGGCATCCCTAAGCTTCACTAAAATATCAAAGGGAGGCAGTGATACCCAAAAGTTTATGACCCCTAAATCTCATCCATCCTGCACTTGAAAAAGGATCTTACTCCCATTATAGAGTCCAAATGGTCATCCAGCCTTGTTTCAAGAGCTTCAATGAAGGGGAACCAACAACTTCCACAGGTGGCTCCATCTCTTTTGTCTTGGCTCTGTTTCTTTGAAAATTTTTTGTTTGTGTTTTTCCCCCTCACATCAACCTAACTGCCTCTTTTGCAACTTCTAACTTTTGTCAACCCTCCAGGAACAGAAGATTAGTGACCATAAGGCTCAAATATAATCATAGGTGGAAATGGAGTACTACCAGAGTATGGAAACAGAGTAGGTACAGAGAAACAAGAAATAGGTCCAAGACTGGAACTTAAATATAAGATTAAGGAGTTGGTGACAAAAGCAAAGAGAGGAAATGTAATAAAAAAAAGAAAGACCCTTGGATTTCAAGTCAAAAGTCCTGACTTTGAATCCTGATTCTGCTTTTTATAACTTTGTACTCTTGGGTAAGTCATTTAAACTTTTTAAATCTGCATTTTCTCCTCTGTAAAATGAGGGGATTGGATGCTCTTAGATGACCACTTAAGTTCCCTTCCAACTCTGAATTTATGGGCCCATGGGCCCATGGGTTTGAATATATCCCTCATTCAGGAAAAAAAAATTGTTTTTAGGGCCTGAGGTAGATTTTAAACTTCAGGAGGGCATGTTAAGTAGCCCCAGCTGGAAGCTTGTGGGAACAAGACCCGTCTTTTCAGCTGTGGGCTTCTCCACAGGTTAGAGCTCTAATAGGTTTTTACTGCCTTAAATTGTGCAGCCCTGCAGCTGGGGCCAGAAATGCAAGGTGGAGAGGGCTCATTCTTAACCCTGTATATTATATCAATAATCCTTCAACATAGCCCTGCCTCCAGCTGTAATGGAAAAATCAGCTCATAAGCTGGATTTTCTGCTCCTCTGAGACTAATCTTTTGTAGGTAAGGAACAGCCAGTGACAGTTGTTATTCAGCTCCCAGAGAGTGTGAGCAGTATGCCCTCCTCCCTCAGAATCACAGAACATTAGTGAAGGAAGAACCCTAAGGGATCATCCTCCCCACTTCCCAAAAGTAGCTGATTCTACTTTGGGATGGTTCCTATAGTTATGATGATTTTCATATTGAGTCAAAATCTGCTTCTCTGCAACTTTCCCCAACTGAACTGAATTCATGAGTCCCCAACAGTGGAAGAGTTGATGTATTTGGAGATAGCAGACATGGGTATGAAGCCTTCAGTTTGCCCTTAGTGGTTTTTGTGGCATTGGTCAAGTCACTTAATCTCTCGATTCAATTCATTACATTGATAAAGCACCTACTATGTGTCAGATGCTGTTCTCAGAGCCACAACTTCCTAAACTTTATGATGAGCAGAGGAGGTCCCTAAGGGATTCCATCCCTCACACACCTGAGAGCACCCATGCAGGCCATTTCCCTGGCATTTCGGATGCACATCTTTCCTGGAGATATGCATTTTACAATGTGTGTCAGCTCTTATTAATCTGATTTTTTTCTACTCTTCTCCATAGCTATTTAGTACTTTGCTAATGATCAATACACTTGCTTAGATGATAAACAAAGACAAATGGGCCTGTGCACTCTGGATGGTATTTGTAATTACCACCTCAGTAGACATTCAATTACATTTAATGAAAGGGTGACATAGTTCCATCCCAACCCTCTCTACCACTGACAGAGATGCATTTATCCTGGATTCCTGGCATACAGCTGTCAGTGCCCCCCTCTTCTCCACCAGCCTCGGTTCATTATTACCAACATAGTTCCCTGGGTGTATATTACCTACAGATGCCATGACATCTCTCCTAATGGAATTTTAGAGTAAGGAGTCCACCATGCCCATCATCCTGCCATCTTGCTGAGCCACTCACTAAAGCTTCATTTAGCTTCTCCAGTATCTGCCTGGAAGGATGTCAGGTTGATTCATTGGCATTCTGTTCCTCAGGTAGGTTGAGTCAAAACAAAGGGCGGTAAGTGAAAATTAGTGGCACCATCTCTTGGCCCTCTGCTAAGAAGGCTTTTGTTGTAGTCTAGACAGGATGAAGGCAAATCACTTTTCTTTTCAGCAATATAGGGTTGGACACTGAGACTCCTGGCTTGTGAAATCTAAACTGTTAAAGAAGTAAAGATTTTCTTTCTTCTCCCCAAATACTAAACCATCCATTTTGCTTATGGGCTACATTGGACTGGAAGAATCTTTCTTAGTGTAAGAAATTCTCTGTTCAGCATCTCCCAGAACACCATGAGTAGGTTCTTCATCACAGTGATAAAGAACAGAGTACAGAGTATGTATTTTGATTATGGAGATTTTTTTCCCCATATAGTCAATATAAAAAAGAGAGTTGGTAGGGGCAGCTGAGTGGCTCAGTGAATTGAGAGCCAAGGCTAGAGAGACAAGGTCTGAGGTTCAAATCTGGCCTCAGACACTTCCTACTGGTGTGACCTTGGGCAAGTCACTTAATACCCATTGCCTAGTCCTTACCTCTCTTCTGCCTTGGAACCAATATTGATTCTAAAATGGAAGGTTAAGAGTTTAAAAAAAAGTAGAAGTTAAAAAGTTACAAATAAATAAATAAATAAATGATAAAATGAATATAATAAATAAAAATAAATAGAAAAATAAAAAATAATTACCTACTATATGCCAAACACTGTGTTAAGTGCTCTAAAGTGTTTAAGTATGTTTAAGTGCTTTAATAAGATCTCATTTGGTCCTTACAACCCCAAAAAGTAGATGCTATTATCTATCATCTTATTAATAATATAATATTAATATAATTATTTATATTCTAATAATATATAACAAAATAAGTTAAGATTTAAGATATAAAATATCTTATTGTATATTACTAATAATATATTATTATAGCTAAGGAAACTGAGGTAGGCAGAAGTTAAGTGACATGCACAGTCACACAGTTTGTAAATATATGAAGGTAGACTTGAATTCAAGTCTCTTTAACTCTGGGCTTAGGATTCTATCCACAGAGCCACGTACCTTGCTGTCTTCAATTGTTTTATCCCCAGAACAACCTTGGGAAGCAGATGCTCTTCTTATCTACGTTTTACAGATGAGGAAACTGAAACATACAGCAATTATAAAGGGACATAAAAATAGATGATCAAGTATATAATAAATAAAGTTTACAATGATGGGCAGCTCTCCCAGTGGCTTAGGACACAAGATTAATATGTTCAAGATTATGTGTTTAAAGGCAACGTGGCCTGGATCATTCTTCCTCTTCATCAGTGGCTGGTAGCATTTGGCCTATTAATTTATATTTTCAGATCTAAGGATAACCAGGCCAAAATATGAACTAGTCAGTTAAAATCTGTCTACTGGCTGGGATAATAACTCCACATGCTGGTTCCACTGTAGCTCCACAGCATTGTGGAAAGGCTTGTCTTGGTTTATCGCTCACTCCAGTTCCTTAAGCTGTGCCACCTTAGGCAAGTTCCCAAATCTCTATGAACTTCATCCTTATTTATGAAGTCAGAAAATAGACTAGAGTATCTTTAACATCCCTTCATTACTTAAATCTTATGATTCTCAAACCCATTATCTTTGTACTATGACTATTATCAAAGTACAGTAATATTTCTATTTCAGTAGCCTTGAGTACGTGACATGACTTCTCTTGGCCTCAGTTTTCTCATCTGTAAAATGTTACAGTGGAACTGAGTCCTTTCTAAGCACTCTTCCGAGGCAATCTAGGAATTCTCTGAGAACAGAACATTTTACTATTCTTTTTAAACTCTTCCTTACCTTCTGTCTTAGAATTGTTTCCAAGGCAGAAGAGAGGCAAGGGCTCAAGTAACACAGCTTGGAAGTGTCTGAGGCCAGATTTGAATCCAGGACCTTCAATCTCCAGGTCTGACTCTCAACCACTGACCCACCGAGCTGGTTTTTCCCCTAGGAGTGAGCCCTTCTATCTCTCTCAGACATTCTATGTTTTTAATGCATTTCTTGCTCTCTGACATAAAACTAAATCAGGAAAGTATAAATCTTCCCATGATGCTAACTGATTGGCTAATTAGAGCTAAGAGAGAAAGTTTCATTGAAGTGTTACATCCACTAGGTATTTGTAATTTAAACCTTTGATGTCAGTGAAAAGGACTGGACTCTGTTAAAGCAACAAAGGCAAAGAACCAGAATGTAAGACTATTGTTTTCTGAGAAAAATAATGGACTCTTGGGGTTATGCAGTTGTGTTTCCTATTCTTTGTATTTCAGTAAATTATTTTTCTAACAGGTTATGCATATGTGTGTATGTATATATATATGTGTGTGTGTGTGTGTGTGTATGCATATATATATACATATATATCTCCAAATAAAATTGAGACCTTTTACAAAGAATTCATGTCTCCTCCTCATCACACATCATTCAGACAACTTCTTCCATTTTCAGCTTCATACCAATTTCATATAAAGAGCTTTGTCTTTCTCCTTGCCTAGGCTAATGCCTGGCTTAAATTCCCATCCATTTTAATCCATTCTCCACTTACATATTTTCTTAATTTGATTTTCATAAAATATAGATTTTCCAAAACTATCAATAATCAAGTGAAAAAGTATTCTAAATCCCTCCTAATTAGAGAAATGCAAATCAAAACAACTCTGGGGTAGCACCTCACACCTAGCAGATTGGTCAATATGGCAGTAAAGGAAAGTGATAAATGTTGGAGGGGATGTGGCAAAAAGAAAACCCCATAGACAGGATTAAAATGCATGACATCAGAAGATGAGCCCCTCAGTCTAGGACCTGGCAGGCTGTTTTCCCTAAGGTCATGAAGAATTGGACACTGCTGAATGAACAATAACAATGTCACTTCCATACTCAATAAACTGTACTTCCCTATTTCTTCTGGGCCCACATATCAAGTCTTGAACTGAGTATTTAAAGTTCCCCATAAGGATATAGACTCTAAACAATAACCTCAGTGCAAATATCAATAATATGGAAATAGGTCTTGCTCAATGACACAAGTAAAACCCAGTGGAATTGAGTGTCAGCTATGGGAGAGGGTTGGGGGAAGAGGAGGTAAAGAACATGAATCTTGTAGCCATGAGAAAATATTATAAATTAATTAATTAAATAAAGTTTAAAAAATAAAATAAATAAAAGTTCTCCATAAGTTGAAACTTTCCTTCTTCTAATCTTCTTACATTTTCCCTGTCCACAGTAGAAACATCTCCTATTCAGCCTTTCTGGCTGTTTCTTCTGTGCCTGGAGTATTCTTCCTTCTCACTTCTACCTCTTAATTTCTTTGGCTTCCTTCAAGACACCTCAAATTCCATCTTCTGCAGGAGGCCTACTCCCAGTTTCCCTGACTCCTCCTGTCTCCTTCTCTGAGATCACCTTCCATATACTTTATGCATGTCTTGCTTATTCTTAGTCATTTAAATGCTGTCTCTCCATTAGAGGGTCAGCTCCTTGAGGGCAGAGACCCTATCATATCTCTTGTACTTAGCACAATGCCAGGCACATAATTAAGTAATTGACACTTTGGGATCAACTTTGACCAACTGAGCCCATCTCAGTTCCAAACTACAATTTAATTGGATTCAATAAACATTGCTTTTTGTCTACCAAGGCAAGGTACATCAGAAGTTTGGGTGGAGAAGTCCTTCTATTCCCAGTGACAGAGAGCACTATATCAGCAGGGCAATTCCCATATGTCTTCTATTTCCTTTCCTTTATTTTTTTCTATTTTTGCCATATTATATGTCAATATGTTTATAAATGATCATTTTCTGACAATTTGCTATTGGTATTTACTCCCGTCCTACCCCCCCTCCCTGAGACAACAGGGAATATGATAGAGGTGGTACATGTTGCTAACATGTAATGCATATTCATCACATTATGAAAGAAGACAGAGATCACATCGCTTACACTAGATAAAACTCCACAGAGGAAATAAAGTAAAGAATAATCCTCTTCTTTTCTTTACTATCTCCCCCTTTTAGTTGTGATAAAGTCTGGAAAAGTGAAACATCTGCTGATTTGACTGAGATAATCCATAGAGGAAGTGACAAAAATCTCTTTGGGTTTGACATCTTATTTTTTCCAGATTACATGCTGATACAATTATTAAGAATCATTTTCTGACATTTTGCCATCTTTGTTCCCTCCTTCCTCCTAAATACAGGAGGTAATAGGATGTAGGTTGTACATGTGTAATCAAACAATACATATTCCTATGTTCGTCATGTTTTCAAAGAAGACACATATACAAAAGCCGTGAAGGAAATAAAGTGAAGAAGGATACGCTTTAATCTGTTTTCGATGGCGGGGGAGGGGGAAGCCATTTTCGCCATTCCCCCCCCCCCAGGTTCAATATCTTCTGACTTTCCCATGGCTTATATTCCCATCTCAGAAAATGCTGGGTATCCTTCAGCCAAAGTTTCTCTAGGGAATCTACAGTCTCCATCCACTCACAGCTGTTTTCTTAGCTGTTGTGGGCTGTGGGCAGTTTTCACTGGTTCGAGAGGGATTTATTTAAACAGATAATCTGTGTCTTTTGGCAAATTGATAAGGAGACCTGGGTCACTTCAAAATCTCTTTAAGAACAAGCAATCCTTAAAACTGAATGCTAAGCCTAGACCTTTCTGCCCAAAGCCAGAAGCCAAGAGATTAACTTTGACAGTGAAAACTTTTATGGATTTTAGAAACTTTAATACAGAACATGTATGTGTCAATTATATCAGCCAATCTAGTGTCCTCCTAGCTACCTAAAACTGCCATTTCTGCCTTCATGTATTTAGTCATGTGTCCCAGATAAATCAATCAATCAACGGGCATTTATTAAATATTTACTATGTGCCAGGCACTGGGTAAAACTCTGGAGAAAACAGCCAAGAAACCAACCCTTTATGTATCTTTATGACCCTCCAAATCAAACATCATTTAAAGCCCTGCTCAGCTCCAAAGTGAATTGAATTGAATTCACTTCAATAAACATTGATTTTTGTCCACCATGTGTCAGATACCTTCCATGAAAAGACATTTCAGATCACCCCCACCTCCAGTCCAGCTGTCCTCTAAAATGTCACACTGCTTATAATTGGTACTATAAAGTTGAAAGCTTAATTATATGCGGTCACATTTCTACTAACAATTTGTGTGACCTTGGATAAGTCACTCAACCTTTCTAATTAACCTCTCTGGTTACCAGTGTTCTCATCTGTTAAAATGAAAGGGCTGGATGAGATAACCTCTAGGGTCACTTCTAATTCTAAATTCAATGAGTCTCTGATCCTCCTTTGCCAATGCTCTCCCATCCCAGTATCAAGGAAGGAATTTAACCTCAGCTGAACTTCTCAATGGTTGTTGATTTTTATCACAAAATTGCTCTTCTTTAAAAAGGATTTTAATTTAAAAACCTAGCACTGACTTCTGTAGAGGAATAATTCTTTGCACTTCCATTGCTTCCCTACTCCCCAGAGCTCAAAGTGCTTTGCAAGCAATTGTCTCATTAATCCTCATGCACTTTTAAGACTAAAAAACTGTCAAGAACAAAAGCTTGTCTAAAAGATCACTTGCTAGTCAGGGGGAACTCAGGAAAGGAAGGAAAGCCCAGGCTCAAAAACATGGAGGTTTGCCATTCTTACTTTAGAGGAGAGAAGGGTAACAATGTGTCCTCATACAAGTCAAAGAGAATCCACCCACAACTCTCAGAATGAAGGAAAGGCTTTAGTAATATAATGATATATTTGTTTTGTTTGCTTTAAAAAACCTTATCTTCTTTCTTAGAATCAATACTAAGTAACAGTTCCAAGGCAGAAGAGCAATAAGGGCTAGGCAATGGGGGTTAAGTGACTTGCTCAGGGTCACACAACTAGAAAAATGTCTGTCACATTTGAACCCAGGACCTCTGTCTGGTCTCTACACCTGATTCTCTAACCACTGAACAATGTGGCTTCCACTAGGATATATTTGGAACTGGAAGGGACCTGGAAGGGGTCATTCAGACAAATTCCTCCATTTTATAGATGATGAAACTATCAGGGTACCCTGGTAAATGTTTAACAATCAGCTTTCTGAACAACAAAAAGAAGGAAAGTACAATACACTTTTAGGTTTAATTAGCATTATTAACCTTTTCTCCATCACTTTCTTAAGTCTAGACAGTCAACAAAAAATCAATTCAAACCCTATTTGTTGATTACCAAAGTGTAAATGGTCACTCTGAAAATTTAATAATCTTGTTCTCAAGAGCTTCTTGGGATTGTTGCCAGCATATATCTCAGAAACCCAAGAAGATTAAGTGGCTTGCCTAAAGTCACATAAACAGAATGTATAGAAACAGAATTTGAATACAGGTCCATAGACTCCAGGGCCAAGTGATCTATCTACTGTATTCTCTCTTCCTTGAACAAAAGGGATGGGGTGTGGAATGTGTTATAGATAATTCAACATCAGAAGTAACACAGGAATAAATTTAAATTTACTTTTCAGACACAATTAGATGATTATTTCCCCAACATATTTTCTTTCTTAAGGAGGCAATGTGGCATAGTTTGTTGAAAAGCAGACTTGGAGTCAAGAAGGCTTCAGTTCCATGGTTGACACTTATTGACTCTGTTATTGTAGGTAAGCCATTTAGATTATCAATGTCACAGACAACTCTTTAAGACTTATAAACTACAGAGGAGTTTCAGACATTAATTAGTAACAGGACTTTCCTCTCCTACGAGTTCTCCATACAAGGGAATTAAAGGTTCAATGCCTGTCTATTTTGTTAGTTACTTTTTTAGCTAGCTTTAAATGCCCAGGCCTTTCTAGATATTTTGGTAGAACATACTACTTAACCATGATAGTTGATATTAGAGGGATTATGGAAAGGGAGGCACACTAATGCATTGTTGGTGGAGTTCCAAATTGGTGCAACCATTCAGAAATGGAATGAAATTTGAAATAATGTAAATTATGTAACTAAAATGTTCATAATTTTTTACCCATGAATTCCACTGTTAATTACATACCCCAAGGGGCACATTCACAAAAAAAACCTTCATATACACCAAAATATTTAATAGTAGTACTTTCCTTGGTAACAAAGAACTTGAATCCCATCTTTAATATTAAACTTTATGAAATGAAGGAAAGGAGGAAGGAAAGAAGGAAGGAAGGAAAGGAGGAAGGAAGGAAGAAAAGAACGAAAGAAAGAAGGAAGGAACAAAGGAAGGAAGGAAAGGAGGGTGGTATGGAGGGAGGAAAAGAAGGTATGGAGGAAAGAAAAGAAGAAAGGAAGGGAGGGAGGAAGGAAGGAATGGAGGGAGGGAGGGAGGAAAGAAGGAAGGAAGGAATAATGATATGATATATTATATTATATTATATCATGGAGCCAAATTGCACATGGACAATGAACTAGACCTAGAATCAGATAGAAAAATTTTTGTATTGAATTGCATCATTTGTGAAATAGTGCTGTGCTTTCAGTTATTGCAAATTCTACCAAGTCAAAACACCCTAATATGTTAGATCAATATTCTCCCAGTGAGAGATAGTTTGATGGTAATGAATCAAGGACTACTACAATCTCAGAAGAATAAAAACTCTACATGATCCAAAGGGCAAAGGGTCATGGTGCCCATAGATGGACTACAGCACTTTTATAATCAATAATTTGTGAGAAAATAGTGGAAATAGAAACATCATCAAAGACATATCAGAATAGAAGTGGAGGTGGGACAATTATACAGTAAAAGCTAGTAGTACCAGATGGATTACTCATGTGTTACCCTGATTTTCACAAAATATAAACAGAATCAAATGAGGCTTCCAGTGTGTTGACTGAAATTTCAATGGACCATTAAGGGAAAATATGCACAAATACCCTAGAGGACAAGAAAAAATGAATGTTACAATCTATATTAAATTGAAATTGATATCTCTCATTTTTATATCACAACTAGTTTTCAGATATGTCTCTCCCCTTCCATCCTAGAGAGTTATACATTATTATGAAGTATATTAAAAGAGGGGGAAGTGGCTCAGTGAAATAAAGCTAATAATACTATGTAGGAAAGCTAACATTTATAGAGTTTACTAAGTGCCAGGAACTGTGCTAAGCATTTTACAAAGATGGTCTCATTTGATCCTCATAACAATCCCAGCAGGTATTATCATCCCCATTTTACAGTGAAGGAAACAGAGAGATCAATGTTGGGTAACTTGCCCCCACTAAAATAGCTGGTGAGCATCTGAGTTCAGATTTGATCTCAGGTCTTCCTGAGTCTTGGCCCAGGACTCTATCCATTGCACCATGAATAAAAGTTTACTTTTAAATTCACACAGTCATTCCCTACTTTCTGTAAAGAAGTAGGTGAAGTGACTTCAGCCACTTCTTTGGGGCCAAACTTGGCCACTGTAATTTCATGGTCTTTGGGTTTTGTTGTTATCATCGTTGGTGCTTTCACTTCCATTATTATAGCCCTTACGTATATTGTTTTTCCTGTTGTACTTACTTCACTTTGCATCAATTCATGGAAGTTTTTTCACATTTCACGTCGTCACATTCACCATTTCTTACAGACCAATAACAGCCCAGTACATCCATATAAGGGCAGCTAGGTGGTATAGTGGATAGAGCACTTGGCCCTGAAGTCAAGAAGACTCATCTTCCTAAATTTAAATCTAGCCTCAGACACATACTAGATGAGCAAGTCACTTAACCCAGTTTGCCTCAGTTTTCTCATCTATAAAATAAGCTGGAGAAGGAAACAGCAAACAGTGTTTTTGCCAAGAAAACCCCAAAGTGAGGTCACAAAGACTGAAAAGACTATTACAACTGATGTAAATCCAGGGACTATTTATTCAAATAGTGATTTGGGGAATGAGTTCAAGAAAGTCAGAAACAACTGAACAACAACATCAACTAGCCATTCTCAAGTAAAAAAAACATGTACTTTGTGTCAAATTACTTGCTGCCTCAAATGTACTGCTGCAAAATATTTTGGCTCATATGGGGGGGGGGGACCTCCTTTTTATTTGTTTGTAGTTTTAAGCAGCACTGACACCTTTCACGCTTGGATATGTTCATTCACTCATTCAACAAGTATTTCTTATTAATAGACATCCAACCAAGAAAATAATATATGAATGGGCTAATTTTTTCACCCTCTCTACAAGGCAGTGGTGTTATCTTTGGGAAGAATGGAATTCTTACAGTGAAAACATCAATCTGACTCAACAGAGGATTACATAAATTAACTGAAGAAGGCAATCAGTTAACATAGTTGATAGAACACTGGGTCTGTGTCAGGAAATTTCAAGTACAAATCTTGTCTCAATTACTTACTGTCTTTGTGACCCTGGTCTCAATTTTCCTCAACTGTAAAATGGGTTGAATAGCAGCATTTATTTCCCAGAGTTGTAGAGAGGATAAAACAAGATATTTGTAATGTTCTTTACAAATTTTACAACACTACAGAAATACAAGCTAATTATTATTAAGAAATTTCCAGTGCTAGGACTGATTCTAACAATTCAGATACAATCCACCTATGCTTTTGTAAAGATTTCTGTTTTTGCCTGAGAAAGATAGAGATTAAGTGTCTTGACCCAGGTCACACAGCAAGTTTACATTCAAAGAACTACTTGAACCCAGGCAGGCTGGTGGCATAGTAAATTGAGCTGAGCCTAGAGTTGGGAAGATCTGAGATCAAATATAGCCTCAGACACTTAAAGCTGTGTGACCCTTGGTAAGTCATTTTACCTCCATTTACCTCAGTTTCTTCAACTCTAAAATGGGGATAATAATAGCACCTACCTCTTAAGATTATGTGCAGGATCAAATGAGATAAAATTGTAAAAAGTATTTACCATAGTGCCTGGCACATAGTAAGTGCTTTATAAATGCATATCCCTTCCCTCAGGCTCTATGTGTGTTTATCCTCTTTACCTTCCTAATCCTCAGATGTTTATATGCCCTTACCTAAAGATATTGCCACTACATTAAAGATAAAAACACAGCATGCTATGGTTGATAGCATATTGGCTTTGGAATCATTGTTATAAAGAAAGAAGAGTCCTATACTCCTAAGGGAGATATAGATACCAGTGAGGTGGATGTATCTCTGTATTCTCCTTATGTGCTAGTGATGGGGGAACGCCAACCCTCAATCACCCTTGCTAGTTGTTATTATTTCCCTTCTCAATAACAGTTGCCCAAGGAAAGACCCGAAGGGTTAGGTGGATGGGTAACCCTTTCAGGTCCAACCTGGGGTTGGATCAATTACTAATATTGGGCTCTGATTAGCTTGGATCACGTTTGTTTATCTGACTGCAATCACTCCCTCCCCAAGGGTCCTGATATAAAGACCACTCAGGAAGGTACTTATTGAACACTTTATCTATGATCTGTAATTAGAGAAGGGATAATCAGGATAAGAATTGGGGATGGGAGACCCTGTCAATCTAATATCTATAATCTATAATCACTTAGGGCTGGAGGCTATTGTCTTAGTAGTAGCTGGAGCTTTATTCTTCACAACCCCTCTGGCTTAGCCTGGCCAATGCCAAACCAGAGAGTAGTCTGCTCTGTTGATACAGCTGTGTTGATGATTTCCCTCTCAGATTCTCACTATCAGTGTCTGGTGATGTACTAGCCTTCACAGCCTTCAGGAAGTATTCAAATCCTACCACCCTCTTCTTCTTCAGACCTCTCTTCCTCCCTTCACTACCCAGGGACCCAGAGACCTAAAGAGCTAGGAAGATTCAGAGACCTAAAGATCTAGGGACCAAAGTCCAAATCAGAGATCAAAAGACCAAAGATCCCCTCCAGATGGCTGTTAGGTGTATTTATACTCTCAGGCCAATTGACTTTTTGCCCCTGGCTCAAGGCATCTGGGAACATTCCAATCTCTCCAACTGCCTCTCTTGTCAATCAAGGTGACTCCAACAATTCTCAGGATTTGAATATAACATCATGAAGTCCTGGATTAAATTCCTGCCTCTAATCTATACTGGTTGGGAGACCCTAGGGAAGTCATTTAACTTTCAGTGACTTCAGGACACTGCCTAAACCCATACATTGCAGAATTGTTGCCTATCTATGTATATATATAGGAAGGGGTGTCTTCACAGATAAAATATCAAGTCTACCCTACTGTTACTGGTTCTGCTACTACTATTATCACTACTACTTCTACTACTACCACTACAAATATTGTTTCCTGCTACTGCTATTCTGTTGCTGCTGATGCTGCTACTACTATTACTGCTGCTGCTACTTCTTCTACTGCTACTATTACTCCTTACATGGATATGTTGAGATATGCCTTATGACTTATTCAGCCATCTTTCAACCCCCAGACATACTGAGCATCTCTTTTGAGTTTCCTGTAATAGAAAGAGAAACCCTTTTAGAAAAGGAAAATTCCACTGGGCAAAGAAGCCATGGAGTGAATGGTAATCTTCTAACAATGGCCTCCATTTGGCCCGTTCTGCTCAGCTCTTATATTTCCTAACTAGGATGGACCATCCATTATGGATGCTCTGTGTGCTCTCATTTCCAGGGGCATGGGTTTTCCATAGGAATTAGCGGTATGCATCAGCTCTTCATCAGAGTCAGCACCTGTGGCAACAAAGGACCGGGAGAGGATGATGGCCAACATACAAATGAGCTCTTACATGGATAGTTTAAATTCTAGAATAAGTTTTTCATTTTTTTCTGCCTTCCTCCCAGAACAACATGCAGAGCTAGTAATACAAATTTGAAGACTATTTAGCATTCCTACCTCAGGCCATCATTTTCAGCATGGCTTTGCGCTTAAAAAGACCAGGGCTCCCTGTCTCCCTATAAAAACATAATTAACATTCTCCACAGGGTGAGTTGTGCATATTACTTGCAGATGGATGCTTTCTGTCTTGTTAGCTTGCACACTTGGTTCGGAATAATGCATCCAACAATGTTTTAAAAAGAAGAATGAACTCACGGACTAGTTACAGCAGGCTGTCTTTCACCCTGTTATTTACCACTTCTTTCTTGTTTTTCCATTCAGCTCATTTTCTCCCTGTCACACTCCAAAGTTCCAATCCCACACCTCTCCAAGGCCCAGGAGAATAGGGGAGCCTTTCAAGGTCTGACTCTTCAATTCATATGGGTACAGCAGAGAAAAATCTATCCATGGCAGCATTGATGAAGATGTTTTGTCACTCCTGGGCTCCATTCTCATCTAACACAATCTGAATCTTTTTGAGCTGAAAAAAAAAATCTGGAAAGCTGAGGATAAAGCAAGCTTTCTGCTTCTTGTTGGTAAGGTGGTGGCCTGTAAGTTGGGAATGCCACATGTATTTTCAGAAAGGGTCACTAGGTTGATTCTTATGTCATTTCCTGGCATATGACTGATAAATCTCTATATCTAGGCCAGTCTGGTCCCTTGAACTCCAGCCCTTCATCACCATCTATCTATTTGATATTTCAAACTCTCCCAGAAATACGTGAAACTCAATATGTGTACAACAGAATTGATTTATCCTTCTTTCCTTTTACCTTTCTTGAAACACACCCTTCACCCAAATTTCTTTATTTCTGTCAAAGATACCGCTATTTCAGTCTCTGGTTCCATCCTTGACATTGTCTTCAACTCCTTTAACTTACTCAAAACACATATACATTTAGCTGCCAAATCTTAATATTTCTTCTTCCAAAATATCTCACTCCATCCTTTTTACCTACTCCCACATTCTCACCCATTTAGACTCTCATCATCTCTTGTATATATTATTGCAAGCCTCCTAATCTGTGTCTCTATCAGTCTCTCCTCATTCCAATCTGTTCTCCACACAGTTACCAAAGTGATTTTCCTTAAGCCTAAATCTAACCATATCATTTTCTTTTAAATAAATTCTAATGAATTTCTATTTCCTCTAATATAAAATATTAATTCATATCTTTCCAGCTTTATTGGACATTATCTTCCTTCCCATCCTCTAAGATCCAGCTAAAAGAGCCTTCTCTTTGTTTTTCATTGATGATACTCCATCTCTCATCTCTTTGTTTGTTTATTTATAAACCCTTACCTTCTACCTTAGAATTAATACTATGTATTGGTTCCAAGATAGAAGAGCAATAAGGACTAGGCAATGGGGGTTAAGTGACTTGCCCAAGATCACACAGCTAGGAAGTTGCTGAGGCCAGATTTGACCCAAAGACCTCCCATCTTGAGTCTTGGCTCTCAATCCACTGAGCCGCCCAGCAGACCCAATTTCTTTGTAGTTATACAGGTTATATCTCATACCCAGAATAATTATTTTATCCTCTACTTCCTAAAAAAACTAATTTCCTTCAAAGACTGCTAAATGGAAGCTTTTCTTGATTTCCTCAACAAGTACTAATTCTACCATCATGAAGTAATAATATTTAGCATTTACATAGCATTTTAAGGCCTGAAAAGTGCTTTACAAATATCTTATTTTACCCTTAAAGGAAGGTAGAATATAGGTGCCATTATTAATTCCATTTTATAGAGGTGTTTAAATGTTAGTGACTTGCCCAGAGTCACATAGCTAGACAGAGTATGAGACTGGGTTTAAATTCAGGTCTTCCTAACCCCAAACTCAATAGTCTATCTACTGAACCAAGTAGCTGCTTAATATTATAATTATAATAATGCCCTCTAATTATCTTGTACTTACTTATATGTATTTATTCTCTCTCTTTTTTTTAAACCCTTGTACTTTCGGTGTATTGTCTCATAGGTGGAAGATTGGTAAGGGTGGGCAATGGGGGTCAAGTGACCTGCCTAGGGTCACACAGCTGGGAAGTGGCTGAGGCCGGGTTTGAACCTAGGACCTCCTGTCTCTAGGCCTGACTCTCACTCCACTGAGCTACCCAGCTGCCCCCTATTTATTCTCTCTTAATTTATTCTGTACATATGTATCTATGTACATGTCTCTCTATTAGAGTGTAAGATCTATTGAGTCAAGATTAATTCATTATAAAGCTGGGGGAAAATTTTGCGGCAATTATCACTGACAAAAGACTAATTTCTCAAATATATAGGGAAATAAGTCAAATTTATCAAAATAAAAGTCATTATCCAGCTGACAAATAGTCAGAGAATATGAATAGGAAGTTTTCAGATGAAGAAATAAAAGCCAACTATAGTCATATGAAAAAATGATTAAATCACTCAATTAGAAAAAAGCAAATTAAAACAACTCTAAGGTACCATCTCATATTTTTCAGATTGGCTAATCTGACAGAAAAGGAAAATGATAAATGTTGAATTGGATGTGGGAAAATTGGGACACTAATACACTGTTAGTGGAGTTGCAATCCAAACTTTCTGTAGAGCAATTTGGAATGATGCTAAAAGTACTCTAAAACTATGCATACCTTTGACCCATCGATACCATTACTAGGTCTATATCCCAAAGAAATCCGAAAAAAAGGGGAAAAAACCTGTTTGTACAAAAAATATTTTAGCTATTTTTTTAATGGTAGCAAAGAATTGGAAATTGAAGGATTGTCCCTCAGTTAGAGAATTGCTGAACAGGTTGCTGTATATGACAGCTATGCAATACTATTGTGCTCTAAGAAAGGACAGGCAAAATAACTTCAAAAAAATTCTAGAAAGACTTACATGAACCAATGCAAACCGAAATGAGTAGAACCAGAAGAACGTTGTACACAGTGATGACAAGATTTCTTGATGAATAACTGTGAGTGACCTAGCTATTTTTAGCAATGCTGTGATCCAAGACAATCCAGAAACTCAAGATTAAAAAAGCCATCTGCCCTCTGAGAAAGAACTGATGGAGTCTGAATGCAGACTGAAATATGCTACATTTCATTTTCTTTCTTCTCTTTTTTCATTTGAAAGCTCTTCCACAAAAGAATAATAAAGAAAAAAGTTGTACTTGAATATCTATGTAAAATCTATATCAGAGTGTTTACCATCTCAAGGAAGGGAAAGGCAAAGAGGGAAGAAGGGAAGGAAGATTAGAAGGGGGAGAATTGAGAACTCAAAACAAAAAAAAATTAAAAATAATTTTTACATGCAATAGGGGATATTAAAAAAAAGATTCATTCACTCAAGGAACTTATATGCCCAATGTCTAGCAAAGTTCCTGACACATGGTAAGTACATAATAAATGCTTATTGATTGGTTGATAAATTTATTGGTGTCCTTGCTTTGCTTGGCAATACTTATTTGTTGCAACTGAGGGAGCCTTCTAATGAGAGAGAGTGATTTAGTAGGTAGGGAGAAAGATTAGAATAGGAAAGGAAAGATCAATAGCATATTCTAAAATGTATAAAATAATAAGTAAATTCAAAGAGAGACAAAATAGAACAATTTGTCACTATTTTGTAAATTTAATAGCCACATTTTTAAGAACTGCATATTACACAAGTTTATTGTTTTATTTGTTCTTCTTTGTATTTTGAAATGTCTTTTTGTAATTAACTTCATAATCAAAAAGAATTACAAGTCAACCCAGACAGTTATCCTATTCCATTTCCAGTGTTAGTATGCTAAAACTCAGTACATTTTTGAGGTGAGAACATATCTGTAATGTTCACTAAGTATGAACAATAACAACAATGAATATCATAAGTTTAAGCATTTATAAATAATTTTAAGTTTTGCAAAGAGATTTGTTTTTCACTTGATCTAGATGAAGTATTATACACATTTACAGATAAGGAAGATATGTGTTAAAAGACTTATTCATGGTCACACAGTAAATGTCTTAGTAAAGATTTGAATTTAGGTCTTCCTGATTACAAGTCTATCACTCTATCCACTTCATATCCTAGCTATCCATTGTGTACCTTCCTAAGTATGACAGAAGTTCTTTTGGATAGACTGAAGGACTTGGTCATGGCCTCGAGGGGTCATATAAAACCATCAAATGACTTTTTTATTAAAACCCTTACCTTCTGTCTTGGAATAAATACTGTGTATTGGTTCCAAGGCACAAGAGTGGTAAGGGCTAGGCAATGGGGGTCAAATGACTTGCCCAGGGTCACACAGCTGGGAAGTGTGTGAGGCCAAATTTGAACCTAGGACCTCCTGTCTCTAAGCCTGGTTCTCAATCCACTGAGTTACCCAGCTGCCCCCCAAATTACTTGGAATTGATGGATTTCAAGTAACAAACAGCAGAGAAAAGGGTTACCCCAAAAAGGAATCATATCAGAAAAACTGAGCACTGCCTCTTCAGCCTTTTTTTTTTTCTTTTCTGCCCTCTAAATAAGAGGATTATGAGCTTTGAAGAGTCTGGAGGATTTTTGGACTTCCCACTGGAATCTTACATATGTGCTTCGAATGGTGAGTGGTAGTTGGCTGTTTTGGGAATCAAGGACAGATTGGATATAATGAGAATATCAGGTTTAAGGGTCTATGGTGGAACCCAGAAGAAAAACTACCCGACCTCTAAGTTTTACACTCTGACAAATTCAGGAAAAGTATTTCTAGGAACTGTGTTATTACTTTGCCAAGTGTGTTCTCTATTCTTGATCTCATTTTCTTCAGACTCTGTATGTACTTGTGAAGGAAAATTTCAAACTTTTCAAAATATGTTTTGTACTAACTGCTCTCAGCCTTAGTTAATACCCCTTTCTAAAAATTCTTTATGTCTTCTTGACTAATTAATAGTGATTAATAATAAAAAAGGGAAGCATACCAGTTGAGACTCATGAGCTATAGCATTAAAAAGATTTTTTTTGGTTATTGTTGTTGTTGTTGTTGGGAGCAAAAATTCAATCTTTTACAATAATATTTTATTTATTTTACATAATATAATAATATTACATAAAACCTAAAGGGATTTAAAGCCCATGTTTTGGGGATCTCATTTGTTAATGTAATTGGGGACTGATATTGAGACCCTAATTTCTATAAAACTACAAAAGATGTTTTAAAGAGCAATCTAAACATATATGGAACAATATCAAATTCTCCGGATCTCAGATCTTTTCTTCCCTTCATTCTCACTACTCTCTACCCTAGTGTGTATTTGAATGTTGTTCATCCCAATTACATTTGGCCTTGGTCAATGGAGATTTAGCAGTCACCAGGAAGATTCAGAAACCAAAATAATACGCAACTAATATGAAATTGAATTTTTTTAGTTCAGAGCTGAGGTGAAAGTAAACTTATCAGAGGTCATAAAGATGCAGGCAGAAATTCTTAGATCCAGACATTCAAAGAAGCCAGGTCAACTTGCCAGCAATTAGAGCTCTGAATTGTTAAATTGATTCTCTCTCAAAGTCCATCTCAGGAAAGGCCTCATACATACCCTACCAAGGCAGACTACTTTCCCAGAGTAAGAAGAGGCCCAAGTTGACCAGTCAAGGTAATGACTTACCTTCATTGAAGAAGAGGATGAAGAAGAATTCCAAAAAGAACAAACAGTAGGGTTCATTGCATGGTTGGACTTTTCTAGTTATCTCCAGTTATAAAACTGCACCTAATTTCTAAATTTACATTTAGTAAAGCATTGCTATATCCTTTCTATCACTTTTCAATAATTTGTTTATAACTTAGGTTGTTGTAGTACCTCAAATCAGAGACCATGCCATTTTTAATCTTTTTTTTATTTTATAAAGTGCTTAATAAATGTTTGCCGGAAAAAAAAATAGCACAAGAAAAATAAACACTAACCACAAATATCTGAAGAGAAAATAAATGAAAATGAATAAAGAACAATTTCTCATGCTGGCTTAGAGGGAATGAATAAAATAATTTTATAAGCTATCTTTCTGGGCTTATTATATATAATTTTCTTTAATGATTTGACAGTTCAGCTAAACTGACCTTTCTGTTCATGTACATTTCATCTCTTATTTCAGATATCCCCCAGGACCTGAAGTTTTGCTTTTCTTTTTAGACTTGGTCTTTCTTGCTATTGACTGGAAGTACAATGTTAATGTACCTGCCTTGCCCAATCTCCATGCTGATTGGTCCAGAAGCTTTCACCTGCTCTGTATTTCCAACCTTGGTTACTCCATCTCTTTTTAGGAAGCCTCTTGGTCCACCACTCCCACAGATCATAGATTCATCATTTTAGTTACAGATCAAATGTGAACACTTGATCAATCAGCTTTAAGCCATAATGCAACTCAGAACCACTGAATTCTATTGATTCAGGAGGCATAGCCTCCCCTAGTAGGAAGGATGACTGATTTGAACCACCATAATTGGCTACTGCAATCCTTCTCCACCTTCCTTTCCTAGACTGCTTAGTTTTCATAAAAACTCAGTTTGATCAACAGTTTCTCCTTGATTTCTGCAAATATTAGTACTTCTGCTGCCATCCTGAGCTTTTGTTCATTTTACATACATTTTACATGTGCTTTGCACATACATATCATCTCTTCTTATAGAATTTAAGCTCTTTGATAGGAGCTATTTCATTTCTCTCTTCATATTCCTAGCACTTAGCACAATGCCTGACACCTAGTAGGCATCTAATATATGCTTGTTGAGTGATTGATCATAATACTTCAATGCCACAAAATTGGATTCCTTTCAGGGATTTTTCCCATTTTCTGATTCTAGTTCCTTTCCCCAGTTGATTTTTTTCCTAGTTAATCTTGCATATAACCTCCTTTGTACTTAGTAGTTTCTATATTGTCTTTGTCTCCCCCTTTAAAAAATAAACTCCTTTGAGAACAGGGGCTGTTTTGCTTTTCTTTTTGCTTTTCTTTGAATGCTCAATGCTTTGTACAACACCTGGCACATAGTAATCCAACAAATGCTTATTGCCTCATTTTTAAAATATTATTATTAAACTTTATTTTCTTCAATTACATATAACAATTTTTGAAAATTGTTTTCTGACATTTTGAGATTCATAGTCTCTCCCTTTCTCCCACCCCCAGACATGGTAAATAGTTTGATATAGTTTATACCAGTCCTTTCACTCAATATTTATTTCCATGTTCCCTATGTCATGACTGAAGATACATATCACATATATAGTAAAAAAGCTCATGAATGAAATAAAGTGAAGGATGGAGTGCTTTGATGTGTAATCAGATTCCAACAGTTCCTTCTTTGGATGTGGATAGCAATTTTGGTTTGTTTTTGTTTTTGTTTTTTTTTTTTTATTATGAGTCCCTTGGGCATATCTTGGGACCTTGTTTTGCTGATAATAATTTAGGTCTTCACAGCTCATCATTATATGATATTTCTGTTACTATATACACTGTTCTGGTTCTGATCACTTTACTTTTCATCAGTTCATATAATTCTTTCCAGATTTTTCTGAACTCATTATGTTTTTCATTTCTTATGATAAAATGATTTTCCATTACAACTATATACTACTCTTATTCAGCCATTCAGCCATTGATAGACACTCTTTCATTTTCCAATTCTGTGCCACTACAATAAAAGCTGCTAAAATACTATTTGTTTTTAAAGAAAGTTTGTTGAAATTATTTTAATCATATAATTCTGTCTATGGTAGAATATAAAAAAATAGGAAATGATCTAATAAAGCACTTTAAAATTTCTATTTCAGAGGAAAAAAAGTAACACAGGAAATACCCATGAATGTATGAAATAAAACAAAAAATTAATTATATTTTTTAGTGGTAGTGATTAATATATCACAAAAGTTCAGAAAAGGAGAGAATCTACAAAGTGTACTGTTGGCAGGTAAAGTTTTATAGAAAGGATGAAATGACTTTAACCTTAAAGAGAGATAGAATTCATATCTCGCTAAACTCAGAGAATCAAACATAATCATATTCTTGTCTTTACCTCTGATTTCTTTCATATGGAGATTTCTGGATGTTGGAATTTCCTTTCTGGACACAAATCAGCAGTATTTCTATACCTCATAGCCTGGAAACTCTGACAGGTTAAGTTTGCGGGAATACATCTTAAAAATATAAAAAACAGAACTCAGGTCTTCCTTATTCCATGACTAATGTTATATCAACTATACCACATTGGTTCTCAAAACATATTTAGCCTGCAATACATGTATTTTGTCTCATTGGAGACAATAGAGGATAAACAATATTAAAATTTAAGCATTACTACTCATTTTGAAATAATTATTTGAATAACCCAGATCTTGTGCTCCCTTATAAATAATGAATATTCTCGCTCCTGATTATGCCTTTCACCTTCCAATGATTTTGAACTCCTATAAATCATCATCCAAATTCCACTCAATACCTCCTACCATTTGCTTTCTCATTCCTATTCTCTTCATACTTCTCACCCAAAATTTCATCCTAACTACCCAGACCTTCCACTGTGTCCTCTAGAATGCCTATTCCATTGCCAAAAAATGTCTCTGACTCTTAAATCTATTCCCCTCCTACTACTTCCATCTATTTGCTCTTACTGAAACATGATTTTTCCCTGATGCCACAGTCTCCCTGCTCACCCTTTGCAGTATTGACTGCACCTTCACTCATTCTTCTCAGCTCACTAGAAAAGGAATGGGAGTTGGAATACTCCTTTCTCCTCAGTGGCACTTCCATCTTCTCACCTTTCTTCCATATTCAGTCCTCTCTTTCTTTGAAGTTCATGCTATTCATACCTACCACCGAATAAAAATCTTGGTAACTGTCCTTGGGCTGAAGAAGAACGTGCTGGAGTCTTCTGCAAACACTGATTGGTGTTAAGTTTTGTTTCAGGAATCCTTAGACCAGAAATATGGCATCGACAGTCAATGGAGAGAACCACAATGTTAACCTTTGGGAATCTCAAAAAAATATGCTGACACAGTCATTAAAGGACAATGATATAGAGGTATATACAATCATTAAGAAGGAAAGCAATCGGCAAAAGACTGGGTTGGAACTGATTGCTTCAGAGAATTTTGCAAGTCGAGCAGTTCTGGAAGCATTGGGTTCTTGCTTGAATAATAAGTACTCAGAAGGATACCCAGGCCAGAGGTATTATGGCGGTACTGAGTTTGTGGATGAATTGGAGATTCTGTGTCAGAAGAGTGCTCTGCAGGTTTATGGCCTGGACCCACAAAGCTGGGGGGTCAATGTTCAGCCATACTCGGGATCTCCTGTGAATTTTGCGGTGTACACAGCCCTAGTGGAACCACATGGGAGGATTATGGGTCTAGACCTGCCTGATGGGGGTCACTTCACCCATGGATTCATGACAGATAAGAAGAAAATCTCTGCCACCTCCATCTTTTTTGAGTCCATGCCCTATAAGGTAAACCCAAATACTGGCTATATTGACTATGACAAACTAGAAGAAAATGCCCGACTCTTTCACCCGAAACTGATCATTGCAGGAGTCAGCTGCTATTCTAGGAACCTGGACTATGCCCGAATGTGGAAGATTGCAGACAGTAATGGAGCGTACCTCATGGTTGACGTGGCCCACATCAGTGGACTAGTGGCTGCTGGAGTAGTCCCCTCTCCCTTTGAACACTGTGATGTAGTGTCCACCACCACACACAAAACCCTTCGGGGCTGTCGGTCTGCCATGATCTTCTATAGGAAAGGAGTGCGCAGCGTGGACCCTAAGACAGGCAAAGAGACGATGTACAATCTGGAGTCACTCATTAATACAGCTGTTTTCCCAGGGCTACAGGGAAGGCCTCACAACCATGCCATTGCAGGAGTTGCTGTAGCCCTGAAGCAAGCCTTGACGCCTGAATTTAAGGCTTATCAGCAACAGGTGGTTGCCAACTGCAGAGCCCTTTCTGCAGCCCTGATGGAGCTGGGTTACCACATTGTAACAGGTGGTTCTGACAACCACTTGATTCTTGTGGACCTACGAGGCAAAGGCACAGATGGAGGAAGAGCTGAGAGGGTGCTAGAAGCTTGCTCTATTGCTTGTAACAAGAATACCTGCCCAGGAGACAAAAGTGCATTAAGACCCAGTGGACTGAGACTAGGAACCCCAGCTCTGACCTCCCAGGGACTACTAGAAAAAGATTTCTACCAAGTAGCCCTCTTTATTCATGAAGGAATAGAACTGGCTCTGCAGATTCAAAAAGACCTCGGTCCCCAGGGCACCATGAAAGAATTCAAGGAGAAACTTTTGGGGGATGTGAAGTATCAGGGTGTTATCAAGGCCCTCAAAGACAGGGTGGAGACCTTTGCAGCTATATTCCCTCTGCCTGGAATCCCTGGTTTTTAAAGAGATGCTGGACTCTGTTAGCAATCCATGAGTTTCAAAGTCTGATTGGAAGTATTTAGCCTGAAGGCTACCGAAGTGCCAAAAGCCTCCTTTTGAGAAAAGGAAGGTAGAAAATTATCAATTGGAAGGGGGGAATTGGAAAATTAGACAAAATCTATTCATTTTGAGGGTGGGTGGGTTCTATTTAATGAGCTTTTCTAACATCTGCATTGGAAAAAAATTGCCATTTGGATGTCACTGAGGACTCAGGTGTGTATATCCTTCCAAAGGATGGTGTATAAACCATAAATCTGTTTTATAGTTCATTATTAGTCATTTGGGGATACTTTAATAATTAGGGAACTAATTTTGAGTCTTTCTTATCTCATTTTTGTATAAGATCAGAGTATCCCATAGCCATTTGGCCTTCATTCAAATGGACAATGATGTAATTTTACTTAACCGTCTCTGTCGTGGTCATGACTTCTTTTGGTGGCTCAGAAAACATCCAGGTTAATAACTTGCAAAGGTTACTCAATCCTGGGGATCATGTTATTCAGTGCAATGCAAAAGAAGTGAATGGTGTCCAGTTTAGTTAGAGAGAAAATGGTTGTGAAGCTTCAGTCTGACCAATTTGTGTCAGCTATATCATCAGGTAGAAGGAGCTCAAAGTACCTTATAAATGCTGTCTTTAATCCTTTACCACATTTTGGAGAGGTAGGAGGTAGGTGGGGAATGTGACCTTTATTTCCAGAAGAACAGATCACACATAGGAGTGATCACTCGATCTGGAATTTGGCAACTTACGGCAATGACAGCCTTCTATTCCAATGAGAGGTGTTGATCCACTTCCCAAAGAAATTATTTTTCAAACAGCTGAGTGCAAAACAGTAATGACCATTTTTAATAAGCACAATAAAATTAAACACAGAATGTGACAAGACTGATAGCTTTAAAAATACAACCAAATTTGCATTTAAAAAATATCTGAACTCAAATAAATTAATTTTTTTTACAGTAAAAAAAAAAATCTTGGTAACTGTTGTCTATAGACCCCCAGATTAATCCCCTTCCTTCCTCAATGAATTTGATACCTGGTTTACAATTTTTTCTCTCCCTACCAACTCTTGTCTTCATACTAGGGGGCTTCAACATACATCTTGGCACTCCTTCAAATACCTTGACCATATAGTTCTTTAACCTTTTCAGCTCTCATGAACTACTCTTCCATCCCAGCTCAGTCACACATAAAGATAGTCATACTCTTGTTCTTGCCATCACCCAAAAATATACCACTTCCATGTTACCAAATTCTACAACCCCTTTATCTGACCACAATCTATTGAATTTTCATTTCTCCTTCTGATTTCATTTATATACCCTAATCTTTACTCCATAACCTCCAGTACCTTAACATGTAGCTGGGTTAATCAAGTCATCTCTCCTGCACTAACCATTTTCTCCTTTTCTTCCCATATTCCATACTCCATTGTAAGACAATTCAACTCTATACTGCCCCCTTCTCTTGAATCTCCATGCCCCTTATCAAATCACTAATTATACCCAGCTAAATCTCAGCCTTGTATCACTCCCATCATTCATTGCCTTTGCACCAACACACATTCTGCAGAAGAAAGATTAAGAAATGTTTACCTCAGATCCATATTAGCTGTATAACCTTGGGCAAGACACTTAATCCTTCTTGGGCTTAGTTTCCTCATTTGTAAAATGTGGATCATATAACATGGAAATATATTTACACATTTATAGTCTATATATTACTTTCCATCTTTGGGACAGGTGGGAGGGAGAGAACATGGATCAAAAAACGTCAGAAAATAATTACTGAAAAATTGTATTGACATAATCTGAAAAAAATTTAATTTAAAAATAAAATGTGGATAATAATAATATCTAACTCATAGAGTTACATTCAAACAAGATAACATGATATGTTCTTTGAAAATCTATAGTTATTATTTTTATTTGTGGTGGACAATGTTATATCATACCACTGGCATGACTTTTTTTAAAAAATCTAACTACCCTTATGATATCAAGGATAATACTAGGAAAATAAAATCACAAGATCTCATAATTAGAAATTAACTCAGAAGCATCCCTTTCACCCAATGCCTGAGCAAGAATACCATCTATAGCATCCCTTACAAGTGGCCATATAACTTTTTCTGGAAGATATCCAGTGAGAGGAGGTACCTTACCACATGCCACATATGCCAAAGCACTTAATTCCAGTTATTGCCCAATATTCTATTTTAAAGTCCAAAAAAAAATAAGCATACATGGAATGTGGATAAGGCAAGATGTCTAAAATCTACACAGCAAAGAAAATCACAATATTAAGAAACACATGCCATATCTTTACCATATACAACCAGTGGTTACATACAAATCAACGTCAAAGAATTCATTTGTGTGAAAATGCATTTGGTCAAATCCCTTCAGGCAGTTCCATAATGTCAGTTTTCTATATTCCTGCTATGTAACAGAAATTATAGACTCCATAAAAATGTAATGGCTCTATGATTTTAGTTAAAACCCAATTTACATTCTGCTTTTCAGTTCAATATTCTAGTTGATTGGGGCCCTTTGGGGATGACTTTCATCCCGTATTACTGAGGCTCATTAAACAAAACCAGGAATTGTACAAAATGGTTATGCTTGTGCTTTATGAGTGTTTCTTAAACATTATTTACCTTTCTCTCCTACTGTATATTTTAAAAACTATAATGGAGAGTGGAAGGGTAATTCATGAATATTTGATATTTTAGAGGTTATTATATACTTCAGGAATGAACTAACTCGGTTTCTTGGAAATAGTGATCAAGCCAAAGTCACAGCATCACTCCAAGTGCCATGTTTGAGTCAGTAGACTCTCCAAATGCCATAATCATTCACTGTGATGATGTCTAACCAGAGATTATGAAGGAGAGGGATAGTCTCTGAATTTTCAAGGGTGCAAAACCAGGAAAATTTAGACTTGACCCTCTACATATAATTCCTTTTATTTATTTTTCAACCTGTCTGCCTTGAAATAGAGTAGAAAATTTACTCCTCTCCAAGGAAGAGAAATGAATTGGCCTCTTTTCAGGTAGTATTATTCACAAATGGGTCATTCTAAAAGATAAACTTTACTCTTCTGTGAAGTGATAATAATACATATACTAGCTTCCTTCAGAGCTGTTTTGAGGGAATACTACATTAGTCTCAAAGAATAGTATAAATATTTTCTATTATTATTATTCCTTTTTAGCTCATGTTATGATGATAATAACAGATATTTTGGAGAAGCAGATAAATGTGTCAGGGCCAGTAAACCTTCAAATCACAGACACTAATTGACAGGCTTCAGTGAGAAGGGAGGGGGTTAGACACTCCTGGATCTCAAACCCCTCCCCCCTAAGGAATTGATGTTTCAGTTGGAAAATGGAGACTGACTGAGATACTTCTGGTAAGTTTCTGTTATGGCTGAACCCCAATAATGTTCTCTTTCTTTAACTTATATTCCCCACTGGTCTGATTGAGGAATAAGTAGAAGCTAGTTATTGATATGTTGAGGACTGAGATGAAATTGATCTTCTTAAAACTGGCAGCTGACAGGATTCAAACTAGATGACCAGATTTGGGCAGTGAGTATTCCCAAATAATTCTCAGGCACAGATTTTGAAGGTAAAGCTTATATTAAGAAGTAAAAGGAAAAGCTAGAGGGGTTAATGAAGGTTTTTGGATAAGGAAAAGTGACCCTGATCTGTTAGGTTGAAGCTGCCCTTCCCCACCCCCCCCACAGGAGGGGGTGAAGGCACCTAGCTGAACTGGCTCTCTTGCTAGATAGTCTATATATCTAATTGCTAAATCACTAAATAATTATTATATTGATATTGATAAGGATTAATCCTAACAAAAAGGCTAACCCCTGAGTAGAAACCACAATGGCTTTTGCCACACCGGCCACTCAGGTGAACCCCCAAGCCAGGAGCAGTAAGCAGTGAGTTTGCTCACCTCAACCCGACAAAGCAACTGCCTCAACCCTTCTCAACTTCCCCCTCACACAAAGTTCTCCAGGGGGGGTCCCCTGGAATTCTGGGTGAGGCTGTCCCTGTATTTTGCAGGGATTCCATGCATCCGTCTCTACATAACATCATTACTCCACTAATGAAAATGGTGATGATATTATAGTGCTTATTATGTTCCAAGAACTATGCCAACCGCTTTACAAATTTTATTTCATTCAATTAACACAAGAACCCTGGGAGGTAGGTGCTATTATCACCATTTTACAGATGAGGAAATTGAGGCAAAGAGAAGCTATTTTCATTGACCAAGGTCACATAATTGATAAGTGCATGATGCCAAATTTGAACTCAGGTATTCCTAACTACAGGCCTAGAGCTCTATCTGCCATACCCCCAGCTGCCCCTAAAACAAACCTGAAAATTGTCTTCTGATTCCTCAGCATTGCACAGAAGTGATCCTGAATTCTTGACATTAGCAAGATTTAGTGAATAAAAGAGTAGATTTGGAGGCAGGGAGCTGAGTTCAAGTCCTACCTCTACCATTTACTATCTGTTTGGCTTTAGACAACTTGTTTAAATAGTCTGTGTCTTAGATTATGAAATAGAGGTCAAATTAAAGTCCCTCTAAGGCCCCTTGCAGCATTAAATCTCTAATTCAGTTTTGTGGAATGCAGATCTTACTCCCTTTTTGAATGAGGCCATTAGAATTGGTTGTAGCATAATAGGTTATTGTTTTACACCCAAACTAGTAGTATGCCTCTCCAAATTAGTTAGGCTGCTCTTCAGACATTAGTTATCAGCAGATTCATTTAGACTTAAAATTCCATTGTTCTTATTCTTGCTCTTTGAGTCTTCTTATCTCTTCAGTAGATTCAGATACAAATTGTCCTGGGACAAGTCATTATCCTGTTATCATTCTTGTACATTCATTATTCTATGAATTATTGATAAATAAACCAACTTCTTTTTTGCCTTTTTTTTTTCATTTCCAAAAGCTTTATGAAGAAAGCTCATTCTCTGTAGTCTTACTTCAAGCATACTCTAGAAGGAGACAGGAAAATAGGCATGATATGCATCTCAATCTGTTTTGAAATGATCTTTATTTCCTATTTTAATGAGTCAATCAGCACACATTAAAATGATTAATATATTAATATAAGAAATTTTTAAAACTTACCATATTGCAGGCACATTGTTAAGTGCTAAAAATACAAAGAAAGGAATAAATATGGTCCCTAACTTTATTGATCCCATATTCTGCTAGGGGAAACAGCATGTAAAAAAATTGTACTTACCTGATATTTACAATGTAAATGAAAGCTAATATTACATGGAAAGCAGTAGCACTAAGGAAGACTGAGTAAGGCCACTTACATAAGTATCCAGCTCTATGGTTTGAAAGCTTTTCATTTCATATAGTTTGGAGATTATGTTTAGTTGTTATGGTGACATATGTTAAAAACTTTGTTTTTGAATTTTGGAGATGAATTTTACGTTCCGTTGATGGTGAGAAACAGTAAACCAGTTCCTATGTTGTTTTTTGGTTTGAGTTCTCCAGAGCATTTTTATATTACATATTTGTTGTTGTGTGGGGATTTGTCATCTGTCAGTCTATGAAAGATATAAATCCAACCTTTGTTTTGCAGAGGATCAGTGACATGATGGGGTGATGTCATAACTTGTGAATGAATTGGATTTAAGTGAGGCAGTTATACAAAATTGTAAGCCTCATTCTTTCTACCAGTCATGAAGCCCAGTTAGAAGATCTTTGTCAAAGATGATAATGAGTTGCTGAAGAATACTTGGTGGCTGGAATTGCTAGTTTTGCACATTGCTAGTAGTAGTAGTAATAATAATAATACTAATTTAGCTATTATATTATTATATTACATTTTATTAATTTTAATATATTGTATATTTATAATTAATTATAAGATATTACATCATATATAATATATTATCAAATAACACTATTGATAATATATTGATACTAGTGCAAGTGAATTCTACTCTCCAATTCACTTCAACATTACTAAAATACCTACTATGTGCAAGACATTGACATTTGGCAATGGCTACAAAAAGAAAAAAAAATGAAACTCCTGAATTCAAGGAACTTGCATCTTGATGAGGAGGAGGGAAAGAATCTGTATGTAAATAAATAATTGCAAAGCATAATGGAAATGTAATGTAAGATGTATGTAATGTGAAGTAATTATAATGTAAAAGTCATGTAAGTCAGGGAGTCTCAAAGCCTGAGGTGAGGAGCAGAGCATTCTGGGAATGGGAGATAGCCTATGCAAACACTCAGACTCTGGAGGTAGGTTATTACTACATCTACCCTNTAGATTGACCAGTACTTTGTCTATTTTATCTGTTTTTTCAAAGTACCAGCTTCTAGTCTTATTTATTAATTCAATAGTTCTTTTACTTTCGATTTTATTAATTTCTCCCTTGGTTTTTAGTATTTCTAATTTAGTTTTGATCTGGGGATTTTTAATTTGCTCGCTTTCTAATTTTTTGAGTTGCATGCCCAATTCATTGATCTCTGCCCTCCTTAATTGTGGTGGCAACAAATTGGAAAAGGAGGGTATGTCCTTCAATTGGGGAATGGCTGAACAAACTGTGGTATATGCGGGTGATGGAATACTATTGTGCTAAAAGGAATAATAAACTGGAGGAGTTCCAGGTGAACTGGAGAGACCTCCAGGAACAGATGCAGAGTGAAAGGAGCAGAGCCAGAAGAACATTGTACACAGAGACTGATATACTATGGTAAAATTGAATGTAATGGACCTCTGTACCAGCAGCAATACAGTGACCCAGGACAATTCAGAGGGATTTATGGTAAAGAACACTGCCCACATTCAGAGGAAGGACTGCAGGAGAGGAAACATATAAGAAAAACAACTGCTTGAACGCATGGGTCAGGGTGGACATGATTGAGGGTGTGGACTCAAAACTACCACACCAATACAACTACCAACAATTTGGAAATTGGTCTTGATCAAGGACACATGACAAAACTAGTGGAAATGTGCATCGGCCATGGGTGGGGGGAGTTCGGGGGGCGAAGGGGAAAGTAGGAACATGAATCATGAAACCATGTTAAAAATGAATATTAATAAATGTTTAAAAAAAAGAATTTGAGCTATACAACCCCCCCAAAAAATAACATTTTGCATTTAAAAAAAAATAAAGATCTTTTTAGATCTCCCACATGAGGGAGTGTAATCAACGAAGTACCAATCATCCTGTAATTTGGTGGTTGGACATACTGGAGATTATCTACAATGGTGAAATCACAGGTGTAGACCAAAAAATAATTTTAATAAGAAGAGTTGACTAAGTGAATAGTCTTACAATAAATACTCCAGAGGCAATGCTAACATAAACTTCAGTATTAGGACTCTGGGCACCCTAATTAGGGAGACCTCAGAGGCAGATAAAGAATTTTATTATCTTATCAAATTCTGCATCCTCTCCATAGATAGACCTTGAAGAGTGGCAAAGCTGGAATGTTTCCCCATCATCTAAAAGCATAAGCCAACCACTGTGCAGAGCAAGTGAGCCCCTGATGTGTGTGGTGAAACATGATATGAAAATATATTTTGTATGATATCACATGTATAATCTATATAAAATTGCTTACCGTCTCATGAAGGGAGGGAGGGAGAAAACTTAGAACTCAGAATTTTAGAAAACTAATATTAAAACTGTTTTATAATTTGTTTTAATCTTACCAATTTGTTATTGAATTATTTTCACATTTTTACAGAACAAGGGGAAAGCAATAGGGACATTGCAAGCTAGAGATTTGAATGGTTTGCTCCATGGAAACCACAAAGTAATCCTATTCCTAATTTCATATTTCCATTATCATTTGCTAAAACAAGTACCTCAGTATTTTATAGAGCTATTTTCTTCCTTGGCATAGAAAGGGAGAAAATAGTTTACTACTTTTCTTCCCTTCCACACAGTGGACCTTGTGAATCTGGAAATCAAGGCAACAAGTCAAAAAAACATTTATGTACTTACTATGCTCCAGGCATCATGCTAACTATTGGAAGAGGGAGGCAAAAAAAGTCATTGGCCTTAAGGAATTCACAGTTTAATATAAACAACTACATGCAAACAAAGTTGTTATTGTTCACTTATTTCACTCAAGTCCAACCCTTCATGACCTCTAGGAGTTTTCTTGGCAAAGATATTTGGCAAAATGCTTTCACCTTTCCTTCTTCAGCTCATTTTACAGATGAGGAAAATGAGATGAACGGGTTTAAATAACTTGCTGAGGATCACATATCTAATAAGAGTCTAAGGTAAAATTTGAACTCAGGTATTCCTTACTCCAGGACTGGCGCTCTTTGCACTATACCACCTAGCTGTCCATACTGTAACATCCATGATCCTGAGAGGGGTTAAAGCTTCATCACAGAATTCCATAGTGCCCCCCAGAACTCCAGTGGAGGGGGAAGTTAAGGGCAGTTGGAGTCCTGGTATAAAATCCAGGTCACCCCTCTTGCAGGAGTCTTGCTCTTGGCTCTTGGCTCTTGGCAACTGTTGGATTTTAGGTCAGATTGGCAATGGTTTCTTCAAGTCCCAGAGCAGAGGAGAAGTAGGCAAGCTTAACTGGATGGGAGGGGCAGGAGCGAGTAGAGTTCTCTTCCTCCTCCCCTACACTGAAAGCAGTAGGAAACAGTTAACAGAATATCCTTAGACCTAGCTATGGAGGCTATTCAAGCTTTGTAAATTCTGAGCTAAGATGGTAAATGGATAGGGACTAAACCCCTTGAGATAATAACTTTTTTATAAATTATTCCCCCACAGGATAAGAATATATGAGGCTAGGTTTTCTTCAGATCTTAGGACAGAGACAGCTTCAGCACCAGCTTGGATGAAGTACTTGGCTAGTGAAGTGAAAGATGGTGAGTATGGCCCAAGTTAACTGGATACAGGCTCAATATCCAAACAACAAAGGATTTAATGGTTTCAGGGAACAAGGAGAAGGAAACTGGTTTAAGGAAGGATGAGGGAAGGTAAATTAAATGAAATTGCTAAATGCTGGCTAACAGCAGGGGTGTGTGTGTTTTGAATGGCTGGACTCCTATCTAAACCCCTAAATAATCTTCCTTCTAAATCCTATACAGCTAAAACTGAAGGTAGATAGTAGATCTTGCTTGAAGGTCTATCTTGAGGATAGCTATTAAAGTAAATCAGTGCCTGGCTGTCAGAGACTGAATGCTTCAGCCCCTGAAGCTACACAGAGTGTGTGTGCCAAGAGCCAAGAGCCAAGAGCAAGACCCCTGCAAGAGAGGTGACCTGGCTTTTATACCAGGTCTCCAACTGCCCTTAACTTCCCCCTCCATTGGAGATCTGGGGGGCACTATGGAATTCTGTGATGCAGCTTTTACCCCTCTCAGGATCATGGATGTTACACATGCAAACAAGATGTAGACAATATAAATATATTTATTTTTAATATTTTATTTTTCCTCAATCAAATACAAAAACAATTTTAATATTAGTTTTCTAAAATTTTGCATTCAAAATTTTCTCTCTCCCTCCCTGATACAGTAAACAATTTGATCTAGGTTATACATATGATTTCATACAAAATGTATTTCCATATTGGTTGTGTTGTAGAAGACATATATTCAAAAAACGAATAAAATAAAGTGAGAATAGTATGCTTTCTTCTTCATTCAAATTCCATTATTTCTTTCAGTAGAAATGGAAAGTGTTTTTCATTCCAAGTCTATCAGAATAATCTTAGATATTTTATAGTTGGTTATTATAATATTGTTATTTCTGTACACAATGTCATCCTGGTTCTTCTCACTTTAATTTGCATCATGGAAGTCTTTCTAGGTTTTTCTGAATTCATCCTACTCATTATTTCTTATAGCACAGCAGTATTCCATTATAGCCACATACTACAACTTGTTCGGCCATTTCCCAGTTGATGGGCATCTCTTCACTTTCCAGTTCTTTCTCACCACAAGAGGAACTGCTATAAATATTTTTGTATGAATATGTCCTTTTTCCTTTTTTCCCTTTCTTTTTTATCTCTTTGGGATACAGACTTACTAGTGCTATTATATTATCAAATGGTATGCAAAGGATATACAAACAACATATAGACATGATAAATTGAAATAATCACTCAGGAAATGCACATGTATTAAATGGTCTCCAAAAGGTATTGGGACACAAACTACATTAAGTGAAGAGGAAAAATTTAAGAATGATTGTGTAAACACCTAAGAAACATCTCTACTCAGTTTTGTGGATAGTCTATCTTGTAGAAATCTACAATTAGAGCAATGGGATATGATGGAAGAATTGTATGATTTGCTGATTCTAACCAAGATTTATCACACATGCATACTTACACATTAGTCATTTGGCCAATAGACATTCATTAAGCACTTCCTCTGTGCCTTGCCCTTTGCTGAGCACATTCCTAACCTTGAAGAGCTAACAATCTAAAGGGGGAGACAACATGTAAATAACCGTAGATAAAAAAGTTCTATATGGAAGAAATGTGATGTCATCAAGAAGAAAGATACTAGAATTAAGAGGGATTCGGAAAGGTTGCCTATATAAGGTGGAATTGTTATCTGGGATTTGAAGGGAATCAGGGAAGGCAGGAGGCAGAAATGACATAATATTGACTGGGGATTCTGAACAAAATGGGACTCAAGGATTATCACCATTCTCAGCACCACTTCTAAGATTTCAAATGCTTATGCCATACATTTCCAAAAGCCTGGTTATCTTATTGCCCAGGATACAATAGATTAGCAAGACACAATTAGAAGGTGGTGGATGTGAAGAAGAAAGCACAAAGTGAAAAGTGATGACAGCTTAATTATGATAGGGCAGATAAAAGAGAAATCCATAAAAAACTAAACATATGAACTTAAAGGGCACAAAAATCTAAGACATTTTGGTATAAAGGTAAATGTCATTATACATGTCAGTAATTCCATGGATATCCCTGTGTTAATTTCCACCAGTCTTTGTGGTCTATAATTATAACATTGAATCATGGATAAACTAGTTTTGGCTTACTCTCTTCAATAAATTGGAGAAATATGTTTTATATATGTATATGTACATATATATACATATATATATAAATAAAAGAAAAAAATTAAATTTCCCTGATGTACTATAGGAAATTATACAAATTGGATGAAGTTGGTAAGGCTTTAGTTATTTATAAAACTAAATGAATCGATGATCGATGAGCACTTATTAGATTCTTTCTTTGTGCCAGGCACTAAGCCAACTGCAAGGGATACAAACACAAAAGTGAAGAAGTTCCTGCCATCTAGAGACAACACATACGCATACACACAGAGAGATATAATATGCATAACATAAAAAATAATTACCAGGTGCTTTGAGGATGATGTTCACCAGTAGCTGTGTAGATGAGGAAAGTCCATGTAGAAGGTGGTGGGTGAGCTGAGTCTAGAAGAAAACCAGGGATTCCACAAGTTAGGGACCCTGGACAACTCATTTAACTTCTGTATACCTGTGTTTATTTAATTATAAAATGGGGATAATAATAACATCAACTTCACAGTCTTGTTGAAGGGATCAAATGAGATTATATTCATAAAGGGCTTAGTACAGTGCCTTGCACAGAGCAGGCACCCTATAAATGCTTGTTCCCTCCTGGTAAATCAAAGCTTTGCTGTTATTGTCAAGGCCCATTTGTTATTAGAGGCTAGTCAATAAATAATAAATATTTTAAACTAGGTATCAAGTGCTGAACTAAGTGCTAGGAACAAAAAAAGGGAAACCATCCTACTTTCAAAAAGCTTACATTCTTGCTGAGGAATTAGTAGATTACTTAGTGATAACGGCATGTCCAAGTAAGGGGAGACTTCCTTTCCATAGTAGAAAGGAAGAGTATTGAAGCAGAACTTTTTTTTTGGTTTTGATTTTTGCATCACCAGGTTGTAGCATACACTGGGTGCTTAATAAATGATTCTTGAATTGAATTTGATTAGATTAAATTATATTGTTTAATTTTGACCCAATGAGTGTTTCAGTAATGGCTAGATGAATTGAAGTAGGCAAGTTGCAAATTTGTTGCATGTTTCACAAAATGTTTGTCTTCATTTGTCAGCTCACTAAAATCATCAATATTCCCCTCAGACTTGACATCAAATGCATCAAAGGTAACATTCTTCTTATTCTTGAGTGGAAAGTTTTATTTGGAAAGTGACAGACATTTTGACATTTAAGATCCTTTCCTTAAATTTGAAAGATTTTTTCCCTCTACTCAAGAAGAATAACCTGCCAACTCGTGAAGTCGAAGCATTTATCTCCAACTCAGTTTTAAGACTTCATCAAAAAATACAGACTAGTGCCCTTGATGGAATTGTGTTCAATTTTTATTCATCCTCTTAAAACTTCCATGGCTAAAGCTGATATGTCTTCCTATTCATTTTTCCTTTTATAAAGAATGACTTGAATGGCACTTTCTCCATTATCAAGCATGAACAGGAAATTGGTAACAGAATAAGGGACTGGACTACACAACATCTAAGGTCCCTCATTGTTTCATATTTATGATCAGTTAATAACTGAAGATTTATACTTAAAACAATACAATTAAAATTTTTTGATGATTCAGAAGACTGAGTCAAGCTCATCTTTGAATTACTATGGAAATATTGAGTATATTTACTGAGCACTCCTCACTCATTAAAATATCCTCTTTTGCTCTCTCCTTTGTTCATTTCAAAAAAATAGGTGACCTTTCTTGTAAAAAGCCCAAACTCCTACATGCGTCCTTTTCCACAAAAGATTGCCCCTTTTAACAATATCATTTATTCTTTTAGATTTATATTCTCCCTGACTACTGAACTACTGGCTCTTTCCCTGTTGCCTACTAATACAACATAAAAAAATAAAACACCTTAATTTTATCCTACCATACCTGCTAGCTATTGCCCTATACCTCTCCTTCCCTTGTCAGCTAAACTTTTTGAAAAAACCACCTGCAACCAGGACCTTTTTATCCCCTTCCAAACCCTCTGAAATCTGATGTCTAACCTTCTCAATCAATTGAAACTGCCCTATGAGAATTAACTAATAATTTCTAAATTGCCAAATCTATCAGCCTGTTCTCAGTCCTTATTGTTCTTGAGCTTTCTGTGCAATTTGAGATTCATTCATCTCCTGGAAGCTACCTCCTCTCTGGATTTTCATGACAATGCTCTTTCCTGATTCTCCTACTCATCTGACTCCTCCTCAGGATCCTTTACTGATTCTTCTTGCATGTCAAACATATTTACTAAAAATTGTCCAGAAAGTCTATATCCTGGGCCTCTTCTCTTCTCTTTATGTTATCTACTTGAATGAGTTCATCAGCTCCCATGGGTCCAATTTTCATTTCTATGCAACTGTTTCAAATGTACATATATGCATATATACATTAAGAATAAGAATTATCATATTATATTACAAGGATTATTCTTATGTATAGTTAAGATTAAGGAAATATATACACACACACATATATATATATGCATATATATATAATCTTTAATATCTCCAGTATTGCATCACCAACTGCCTCTTTGATATCTCAAACTATATGTCCAATAGTCATCTTAAATTCAGCATGTCACTAACAGAACTCACTATCTTTCTTCTAAAACCCTTCCTTCTTTTGAACTTCCCTATTACTATGAAGGCTCCACCATTTCTCCACTCTCACAGGATCACAATTTCAATAAGATCCTTGACTCCTCCCTCTTAATCACTACACATATCCAAGGTTTATCATCTGTACTTTCTTATCATCTCTCATATATGTCCCTTTCTCTCCATTCATTCCACAAGAATTCTAGTTCAAGCTTTCATTATCTGATGCTTGAACTATTGCACTAGTCTGCCATTAAAAAATGAGTTCCTTATGGGCATGACTTTATTATGATCTTTCTCTTATTCACAGTATTTATCACAATGCCTAGAAAATGGTAAGTCTTTAATAAATGCATGTTGGCTAATTTCTTCAAATATCTTCCTTATCCATTTCATCCTCCACTTAGCTACGTTGGTAATTTTTATGTTTTTGTTACTATTTTATATGTAGCATAATATAATATGGAAGAGAGCAATAGTATAATACATGTGATTTGTTGTACATATATAATACATTGTAATAAATATGAGAAACAAATTCTCATGTCAGATGGCTCTAAAACTCTATATCTTATTTTTTTCTCTTCCCTCCCACTCCTTCTCTCAAAGAAGGCAGATAATATGTTATAGGTTGTACATATATTAGCAAATAATTCACATTCCCTATTTTTCATATTATGAAATGACACATATTGCTTACACAAGAGAAAAATCGATGGGAGAAATAAAGTGACGAAAGGTTTGTTTCAATCTGCATTTTCTCTGTTCCTTCAATAATGGTGGATGTGCTTTTGTTGTCCGAGATCCATTCCTTAGGTGATAATAATTAAGTTTTTCATTGTTAGTCATCATTATTGTTGTTACTGTGTACAACTTTCTTCTAGTTCTTCTAGTTCACTTTGCATCACTTCAAGTAAATCTTTCTAGTTTTTTTGGTGATCATCTTGTTTGTCATTTTTTATGGCAAAATAATACTCCATTACAAGCATATACTACCACTTGTTCAGTTGTTACCTAGTTGATGGACATCCTTTCAGTTTCTAGTCCTTTGTCATCACAAAAAAGCTGCTATAAATATTTTGGAACATGTAGTTTCTTTTCCTTTTCTAAAATGTAGGTTGAACAATGCCACCCCCTGCTCAAATTGCTCCAGGGTTACCTCCATGATCAAATATAAGCTCTTCTACTTCATATTTAAAGCTCTCTATAACCTATTTAAAGCTCTTTATGACCTATAAGCTGTTTCCTTCCCTCCTTTTCCAGTCTTCTTATATTTTACTGCTCCCACTCCCACCTCTGCCAAGCCTATGATCCAACAGTCTTGGCCTACTTGCAGTTCCTCACATGTGATATTCCATCTCCTAGCTCCGGGAATTTGCATTGGCTATACCCCATGCCTAGAATGATCCTGCCCCCATCACCACCTCTCTACTCCCTCTTAATGTTAAGCCTCATTTTTGGTAGATAGGAGTTCTTTTCTAGTTTTCCCAGCTACTAGTAACTTCTCTTTTCAGATAGTCATATCTTTCAGATAGATACATAGATAGATAGATAGATAGATAGATAGATAGATAGATAGATAGATAGATAGTTTAGATAGATACAGACAGACAGACAGACAAATAATCTTACATGTACCTTCTTATTTACCTGTATTTATCAATTATATTATAAACTCCTTGAGAATAGGGATCATTTTACCTTCTTTTGCATCTTCAGTGCTTTGCACAGTGCCTCACACGTAGTCAGCCCATTAAAAATTTTTGTCAACCAACTAATTTATTCTCAGGTCTTCAATTTCCTTGCCAATAAAATGAAAGAATTTGCATGCTTCATGCTGTGAGCTTTAATCTACAATTCTATGACATTCATTATATAAAATAGTTTTCAGTGCCTCTGAACACTAATTCTTTTTTAATAGATAAATGTATTTATTTTTTAAGTTCATTTTTTTCTATTACATTTTTATTGTTAAATTTTTTCCATAATTCCATGAATCATGTTTTCTCCCTCTCCTCATCCTTCCCCCCTCCCAGAGTTGACAAGTAATTCCATTAAGTTATACATATATATTATCACTCAAACTCATTTCCATATTATTCATTTTTTGTAAAAGAGTAATCTTTTAAAACCCAAAACCCTAATCATATACCCATATGTTTGTGTTCACCTGTTCCATTTGTCATTTTGTGCCCTCTTCCTTGTGCCACTAAGTAACTCCAGGGAATTAGAAATAAGCAGTCAGCTACCCAACATCTCTGCAGTGGTAAAAATTATGGAGAGAACTTTTTGAACCAAACAACACCTTTTAGTACAACCTCAGAAGCAAACAATTCAAACAAGTATCTCTTAGGTTCCTGCTTAGTGCCCAAGTTCAAGACATGTATTGGAGATACAGAAATTATATTAAATGATCCCTGCTCTCAAGAAGCTTACATTCTATCAAAATGAAAAAACGCATACTTATTTAAGTAAATGAAATATATATTTGAAATAAATACATTATCTTTGGGATATAAATTCTAGCAGTTGAAGAAACAGGAATTACTTTCTAGTTATGGAATTTGGTCTGGACTTTGAAGGGAACTAAGGATTCTAAGAGGTGAAATTAAGGTTGGATATCATTCTAGACATGAAAGATAGCATTTAAGCTATCTTTATTATTTTTTGTATTAATTTTTTATTTTTAGAAAAAATTTCCATGGTTACATAATTCATATTTTATTTTACACTTCACCCCCTCAAGCTCCCCCCCCAATAGCTAACTCTCATTTTCACTGGTTTTAACATGTGTGGTCAGTCAAGACTTATTTACATATTATTTATAGTTACATTGGTATGGCCCTTTCAGGTCTACATCCCCAATCATGTCCTCATCAACCCAAGTGTTCAAGCAGTTGTTTTTCTTCTGTGTTTCCTCTCCTGTAGTTCTTCCTGTGGGTGTGGGTAGCGTTCTTTTCCATAAATCCCTCAGAATTGTCTTGGGTCATTGCATTGCTGCTAGTACAGATGTCCATTACATTCGATTTTACCACAGTGATTCAGTCTCTGTGTACAATGTTCTTCTGGCTCTGCTCCTTTCACTGCACCAATTCCTGGAGGTCTTTCCAGTTCATATGGAATTTCTCCAGTTTATTATTCCTTTGAGCACAATAGTATTCCATCACCAATATATACCACAATTTGTTCAGCCATTCCGCAATTGAAGGGCATACCCTTGCTTTACAGGTTTTTCCCACCACAAAAAGCGCAGCTATGAATATTTTCGTACAAGTCTGTTTATCTATGATCTCTTTGGGGTACAAACACAGCAATGCTATAGCTGGATCAAAAGGCAGGCATTCTTTTATCACTCTTTGGGCATAATTCCAAATTGCTATCCAGAATGGTTGGATCAGTTCACAACTCCACCAGCAGTGCATTAACGTCCCAATTTTGCCACATCCCCGCGAAAATTCATTACTCTCCCCTGCTATCATTTTAGCCAATCTACTAGGGGTGAGGTGATACATCAGAGTTGTTTTGATTTGCATTTCTCTAATTATTAGATATTTAGAACACTTTCTCATGTGCTTATTGATACTTTTGATTTCTTTATCTGAAAATTGCCTATTCGTGTCCCTTGCCCATTTATCAATTGGGGAATGGCTTAATTTTTTTATACAATTGATTTAGCTGCTTGTTTATATGAGCAATTAGACTTTGGTCAGAATTTTTTGTTATAAAGATTTTTTCCCAGTTTGTTGTTTCCTTTCTGATTTTGGCTGCATTATTTTTGTTTGTCCAAAAACTTTTTAATTTAATATAATCAAAATTATTTATTTTACATTTTGTAATTTTTTCTAACTCTTGCTGGGCTTTAAAATCTTTCCTTTCCCAGAGATCTGACAAGTATACTATTCTGTGTTCACTTAATGTACTTACAGTTTCCTTCTTTATATTCAAGTCTTTCACCCATTCTGAATTTATCTTGGTGTAGGGGGTGAGATGTTGATCTAAACCTAATCTCTCCCATATTGTTTTCCAATTTTCCCAACAGTTTTTGTCAAATAGTGGATTTTTGTCCCAAAAGTTAGGCTCTTTGGGTTTATCATATACTGTTTTGCTGATGTCACTTACACCCAGTCTATTCCACTGATCCTCCCTTCTGTCTCTTCACCAGTACCATATTGTTTTGATGACCTCTGCTTTATAGTATAGTTTAATATCTGGTACCGCTAAGCCACCGTCCTTCACGGTTTTTTTTTCCCACTATTTCCCTTGATATTCTTGATCTTTTGTTCTTCCAAATAAACTTTGTTATAGTTTTTTTCTAATTCAGTAAAAAAAAAAATTGGTAATTTGATAGGTATGGCACTAAATAAGTAAATTAATTTGGGTGGAATGGTCATTTTTGTTATGTTAACTCATCCTACCCATGAGCACTCGATATCTTTACAATTGCTTAGATCTACTTTTAAATGTTTGGGAAGTGTTTTGTAGTTATATTTGTATAATTCCTATGTTTGTTTTGGTAGATAGATTCCTAAGTATTTTATATTGTCTAGGGTGATTTTAAATGGTGTTTCTCTTTCTACCTCTTGCTGCTCTGATGTGTTGGAAATATATAGAAATGCTGATGATTTGTGTGCATTTATCTTGTATCCTGCAACTTTGCTAAAGTTGTTGATTATTTCTACTAGCTTTTTAGTTGATTCTCTAGGATTTTTTAAGTAGACCATCATATCATCTGCAAAGAGTGATAGCTTAGTCTCTTCATTGCCTATTTTAATACCTTAAATTTCTTTTTCTTCTCTAATTACTACTGCCAGTGTTTCTAGTACAATGTTAAGTAATAGAGGTGATAATGGGCATCCTTGTTTCACACCTGATCTTATTGGAAAGTCTTCTAATTTATCCCCATTACATAAGATGCTTATTGATGGTTTTAGGTATATACTGTTTATTATTTTTAGGAAAGGTCCTTCTATTCCTATACTTTTCAGTGTTTTCAATAGGAATGGATGCTGTATTTTGTCAAAGGCTTTTTCAGCATCTATTGAGATAATCATGTGATTTTTGTTAGTTTACTTGTTGATATGGTCAATTATGTGGATGTTTTTTCTAATGTTGAACCATCCTTGCATTCCTGGTATAAATCCCACCTTATCATGATGGATAGCATTCTTGATCACTTGCTGGAGTCTTTCTGCTAGTATTCTATTTAAGAATTTTGCATCTATATTCATTAAGGAGATTGGTCTGTAATTTTCTTTCTCTGTTTTTGATCTACCTGGCTTTGGAATCAGTACCATATTTGTGTCATAAAAGGAATTTGGTAAGTCTTTTTATTTGCTTATTATATCAAATGATTTGTATAGTATTGGGATTAATTGTTCTTTGAATATTTGATAGAATTCACTTGTGAATCCATCAGGCCCTGGCAATTTTTTCTTAGGGAGTTCCTTGATGGTTTTTTCAATTTCTTTTTTTGATATTGGATTATTTAAGTATTCTAATTCTTCTTCTGTTAATCTAGGCAATTTATATTTTTGTAAATATTCATCCATATCACCTAGATTGCTAAATTTACTGCCAAATAATTGGGTAAAATAATTTTTAATGATTGCCTTAATTTCCTCTTCATTAGAGGTGAGGTCTCCCTTTTCATCTTTGATACTATTAATTTGGTTTTCTTCTTTACTTTTTTTATTAGATTTATCAGTACTTTGTCTATTTTATTTGTTTTTTTCAAAATACCAGATTCTAGGCTTATTTATTAATTCAATAGTTCTTTTACTTTCTATTTTATTAATTCCTCCTTTAATTTTTAGTATTTCTAATTTAGTTTCCATCTGAGTATTTTTAATTTGTTCATTTTCTAGTTTTTTAAGATGCATGCCCAATTCATTAGCCTCTGCCCTCCCTAATTTGTTAATACATGCACTCAGTGATATCAATTTTCCCTTTAGAACTGCTTTGGCTGCATCCCATAGGACATCTCATCATTGTCATTATCTTCAATGCAATTATTAATTGTTTCTGTGATTTGTTCTTTCACTAAATTATTTTGGAGAATCATATTATTTAATTTCCAATTAGTTTTTGGTTTCACTCTCCATAACTTTTTATGGCATTATGATCTTAGAAGGTTACATTAATTATTTCTGCTTTTTTAAATTTGTTTGCCATGTTTCTATGGCCTATTACATGGTCTATCTTTGTGAATGTCCCATGTGCTGCTGAAAAGAAAGTGTATTCCTTTTTGTCCCTATTTATTTTTCTCCATATATCTATTAACTCTAATTTTTCGAGGGTTTCATTTACCTCTCTTATCTCTTATTTATTTTTTGGTTTGATTTCTCTAGATTTAATGGAGGAAGGTTGAGGTCCTCCACTAATATGGTTTTGCTATCTATTTCATCCTCAAGCTCCACTAGCTTCTCCTTTAAAAATTTGGAAGCTATACTGTTTGGTGCATACATATTGAGTACTGATATCTCTTCATTGTTTATACTGCCTTTTGCTAGGATGTAGTTAACTTACCTATCTCTTTTAACCTTATCTATTTTTACTTTGGCTCTGTCAGAGATCATGTTAGCCACCCCAGCCTTCTTTTTCTCATTTGAAGCCCAAAAGATTTTGCTCCATCATCTCATTTTGACTCTATGTCTCTCTGTCTGTCTCACATGTGTTTCTTGTAGACAACATATGGTAGGATTTTAGTTTCTAATCCACTCTGCTATTTGCTTCCGTTTTATGGGTGAGTTCATCCCTTTCACATTCAGACTTATAATTATCAACTGTGCATTCCCAGAAATTTTGATTCTCTCTCCTAGGTCTGTCCTTTCTTCTTTCACTGTTTCCTTCTATACCAGTGTTTTGTTTTTAATAAGTTCCTATAATCCCCTCCCTTGTTGTACTTCCCTTTATCCCTCCTCCCTTCTTATTCCTCTTATTGTTCTTTAAAGCCATGCCACACTCCTTCCCAAGCCCTCTCCCTCCCTAGTATTGCTTCCCTCCGCACCAGTCTGATTATTACCCTTCTACTTCTCTATAGGGCGTGAATCAATTCTCTGCCTCAATGGATCTGATTGTTCTTCTTTCTTTAAGTTGATTTCAATGCACTTATATATTGAATACTTCCTCTCTCTAACCTCTTTACCCTTACAGTGTATTGTTATTTTTCCCTGTTGGTCTCATGTGCTTCTTTATGGAATATAAATTTATTCTTTTTTGTTTGTTTTCCTATTTTTCTTATTATTATCTTCTTCCCCCCAGTTTTGTATATATTTATACCTACCTACCTACCTACCTACCTACCTACATATATATATATATGTATATATATATATATATATACATACACCACTTGACATTTCATCCTATACAGTTTGTTCCTGTTCCCTCTATGTAAACTTATTCTAGTTACCCTGTTGGTAATAATAATTTTTAATATTTGCCAATACCTTCTTTTCTTCTTGGGATGTAAACTGATTGAACTTGTTGTGTCCTTTAAAGAAAATATTTTTTTTCTCCTCCCTCCATTCTCTTAATTACTTTATGTTGATTCTCTTGAGTTCTGGGTTTGGGCAGCAAACTCTTTAAGTCTGGTTTTTTCTTGATGAATGTTTGGAAGTCTTCAATTTTATTGAATGACCATACTTTCTCCTGCAATAAAATAGTTAATTTTGCTGGATAGTTGATTCTTGGTTGTAGACCCATTTCTCTTGCTTTCCAGAATATTGTGTTCCATGCCTTCTGGTCCTTCAATGTAGATGCAACCAGATCTTGTGTGTAATATAGTGATAAAATAAGTGGATGAGGTGTGTGGGTCACTATGTGAGTAGGTAGGAAAGGAGGGTGCAATAGTAGACAGTAGTAAATTGAGTTGGTAGGAGATGTAAGGGGATGACTGAGTTTAGGGAAATATAAGATGATGAAGTAGAATGAGCAGCAAGGGTAGAGGTTGAGGTAGTTGGGCAGGCAGCTGCAACAGGGAGACACAGACTGGGTTCACAGGCTTGAGACAGAGGACACTGAAGGGAAACATGCTGAACCCTTCAGATAGGAAGGGTACTTCTACAGACAAAAGGTTAAGGCCAGCCAGAAATTGTTTGAAACTAACTAGAGGGCTTTCTAGTCAATTTCTCAGGTTCACAAAGGAAGTATCTGTGAAATAGATGGGCTTCTTCAGAGGAAATATAGAGATCACCATTTCATCCAAGATGGAAGCCTCCAACTCCCCTCAGGACCCAGAGAGAAACTATTCCTTTCTCTTCTTCATCCCTCTTTTATCATTCAACCAATGATTTAGCAAAAAGTTTGGTTAAATGACAACGGGTTATTAAGTTGGCAGGCTTGGTTATAAAGGACAAAGGGATACAAGGTTTCTCTATCAAAAGCCTAGGGAGAAGCTTCAGGTGGGGGAGGGACATAGGAATGTGAGACTGAGAAAGGGCCTAACCTCACTCATTCCCAGGAGGTTTGTTGCCTTTAAAGTTAGGAACTTGCACACAATGAATCAGGAGATAATTTGAATCAAGGGTAAACCCTACTTGACTATGGGGAAAACTAAGTCTTCAAAGTTTGATTGCTACCACCCAAATCCACCCTTCTCCCAAAACCCACAGGAAATTAGGAAAAGAAATGGGCATTGGAATAGGGAAGGTCAGGGAGATCCAGAGGAATTAGCTAAGCTACAAAATCTCAAGAGAAAAGGAACAGAATCAAGGAATCAAGGCCAGGTTTCAGCCCCAAGACCAAGCTCAGTTGACCCTTCTGCTCTGACAGAGCTTCCAGGACCAACTCCCTCTAGTCAGGGTTCTAAACCCTTCTTAACTGACAGAAATTCTGCAGTTAGCCTTTTGCAGAGTTGTTTGCACCTTTGCACTACATGTGTTATCCTAACTGTGGTTCTCTGATATCTGAATGACTTATTTTTAGCATCTTGTAATATTATTTCCTCAGTCTGGTAGTTTTTGAATTTGGCTATAATATTCTTGGAAGTTGTCAGTTGTGGATTAAATGTAGGAAGTAATCTCTGGATTCTGTCAATTTCCACTTTTCCCTCTTATTCAAGAATTTCTGGGCAATTTTCTCTGATAATTTTTTGTAAAATGCTATCTAAACTTTTTCTTTTATCATGATGTTCTGGTAAACCAATAATTCTTAAGTTGTCTCTTCTAGCTATGTTCTCCAGATCTTTGGTTGAATCAATGAGGTGTTTCATATTCTCCTCAAATTTTTCATTTTTTTAAATTGTGTTTAATATATTCTTGCTTCCTTGTGAAGTCATTTGCTTCTAGTTGTTGAGTTCTGTTTTTTTAAAGACTGAATTTCATCCCTGGCTTTTGGGTCATCCTTCTCTTTCTGGTCTGATTTTCTTTGTAGATCATTTTTTGCCTTCTTTGCTTCATTTTCGAGCTGGCTAATTCTGGCTTTTAAGACTTTTTTCTTGTTTTAGTTCATGTATTTCCTTTTTCAGATTGTCTTCAGCCTCTCTTGATTGCTTTTTGAGTTCCTGAAATTCTTGAGTTAATTGAATTTTAAATTCTTGAGTTATTTGAATTCTGAGATTTTCCAAAGCCTGTGTCTAGTTCACTGGAACCACTTCCTCTTCTTCTATTTCTATTTCATTTGCTCTCTTTTCACTTCCTTGAAAGAAGCTGTCAATTGTCGTTTCTTTTCTCTTTTTCTGTTGCTTACTCATATTTTTTTTCTCTTCCTTGTTCTGCTAGTTTGAGCAGATGTATTTAATGATCTTTGATAAAAGATCTTCCCTCCAGCTGGCAATGGAGGTTTGTAGTTACTTTCTCTGCCCTCTAAAGACTTCTTGTCTGTCCAATTGTTGGGATTAATCCTGTATTGATTAGATTAATCTTACTGCTTAATCTGCCCTGAGGCTAAAACCTCGAGGGGAGGGAAAAACAAACAAAAAACCCCAAAAATGTGGGGGGACAAGAAGGAGCATTTTTCCTGGAACTGAGCTCTCCAGCAGTGGGGTCCCCCTGTGCTATCCACTTCATTTGATCTGTTTTTCTTTCCTCTTGAAGCCCTGCATTCTCTATCTCAGTATGAGGAAGCCAAGCTCTCTGTGGTCTGGGGTTTGGCTCTCTCTAAGCCACCATCTTCTAGCCAATTTGCTGTGTTTCTCTGGTTTTCTCCTCCAGTCACGTCTCCAGTGCCTGTGTTTAACTCCCTGAGTCCAGTGCCAGCAAGGCCCTCTCTCCTGACTGGTGCACCCACCAGCCCTGAGATTTCCCGGGCCACTGGAGACTTCACGCAGCACATGGGGGAGGCATCCTGGGATCCTGGTATTCCTCTTCTATGCCCTCAGACCTGACAGTGTAAGAATTGAAGCCTTTTTCTTGTGTACGTCTTTAGTTATGCTGCAGTAGGGTTCCCCTTGCTTTGTCCCATTATTAGATTTTGTCCTCTTTCTTCTTGAAGCACATTGTTTTCTATCTCAGTATGTAAGATTTTTTAAGATTCACTCTGTCTAAGCCGCCATCTTCCTGGAAAAACCTTAAGTTATCTTTAAATAAATGTGAGGAGCAGTAGGAAGTTCACTCTCCCAAACCAGCATCTGAATCTCCTAAAATTCTATGCATTGTAGATCCTCAGAAAATGATTGATGAATGTTAAAAATAAAAATCAAGTAAACATATATACAATGGATAAAGGTTACATCAAGGAGAGAAGTAAAAGGAGATAATGAGTAACTAAGAACTTTGTTGAAAAAAGAAATGTTTGAAGTTTTGAAGATATATAAACAAAAATTTTTCATTCATTCTGCATGGAATAATCCTTCTGCCACATTTATCCAATGATCTATATATTGCTCACTTTTTTGTCAACTGTGAAATTAGCAGCTGATGAAACCCTTGGTAGAGAAATATTATCTGTGGGAAACCTTGTTTCTTGTAAAAATTGTGAAGTTTCTTGGCACCAAGGAGTGTTATCTTTTTTACAGAATACATGATATCATGATTTTGGTAGAAAAGAAGTGAAAGAATTAACAAATGAATGAGCATTTAATACATATATACTATAAAGTAGACATTGTGCTATGAACTCAGAATGTAAATACAAAAGCAAGCATGCCTTCTACCTTGAAAAAGTTTAAATTCTAATTAGAAAAGGTAGAAGGAATAGAGAAATGGTAGAAATAGCAGGGTGGTTTGCTTTTTTCTAAAAGGTCAGAGATCATGATTTGATTCACTAGGCAGCCAACTAACATGAACTCTTTCAGAAACATCAGTAGTAGTTAACTTGCTACTTTGACTTGAGCAGAATGTGGAAAACCAGGAGCAGGAGGGGACACAAATGACAGCAGGACAAGATGACCTAGTTAGATGCCTAGATGGGATGTATATTATCATCTGTTCTGTTTTGATACTGATTCTTTTGATATATTCAATTTGATATATTTTATTTCCTTTTCTCTGGGTCATGTAATCATAGAATCAGAGCTGAAAGGAACCTTAGACATCTAGGCTCACTCTGATTGATTTCAATATGATTTAAAGCCAGATCCTCTGAGTCCCAAACCAGAGCTCTCTCCACTTGGGATCTCTACTTAGAATCAAGACACCAAGGTTTAAATCTTAGAAACATCTCTTCCTAGTTGATTAGAATAAATAAGTCATTTGATATCTCTTGTTCTGTTTCTTTAATTGTAAATTGGAATATAAGAATGTTCTCTACTTAACATGGGTAAAGTGTTGGGTTGGTGGTCAAATACAACAAGGATTTTCTAGAAGTCAGATATTAAGGAGCAAAGTCATGATTTACCTGCCCAATAAAATCTAGTCTAATAGAGGCAAAGGAATTAATTCATCCATCTATCAGTAATCCTTCATTTAAAAGAGAATTTGGTGCAAAAAAGCAGGTAGAAACTATATAGAAACTACTTTCAATTTAAAGCCATTTTCCCTAAAGACCAAAGTGGTGAATTGAAGAATATACTCCTCAGGTTGTGTATATGGGATGCTGTACATGAGTTTTTACTTCTATTCTTGACATATTGTCAAAGTAAATATTCCTTTGTGCTATTTGAACTCAGTTTTCTGAGTTGAAGTGTAGTGCTAATCACAGGCAATTAACCATGAGAAGAACACACTAGATTGGGAGCTTGGGCCAATAGCATTATAGAAAGTCATTCCACTGCCCTTCAGGGTTACCCTTAGAACCCTGAAGGGAAGATGTAACTATCCTCACTTTGGAAAAGTGAGTTCACAGTTTCACTGAACCATTCAACCTCATCTGGTGCTAGTTAGAAAAGCCCTTTTAAACTGTAAAGCATCAATATAAGTGTCAGCAATTCTTAGAATTTTTTTTTTATGTCATAAGACTATGATATAGATTCTTAGGCTTACTCAGTGGAGGAGAAGGAAGAGCAGAAGACTAGAGGGCCTCTATTTTTACCTACCAGCTCATCTTTAATAGAACTCTCCTCTATCATTTCATCTTTTATTTTTTCACTATTAAAGGCACACAAGTTTATTAAAAATGGACAGTTTTAATAAAATTGACAGTTTTAAAGTTTAAGATTCATAGTGTAGAAAAGTGAAAGAATTGACAAAGAAGTTTACATGTGGATAATGGGACCCACTGGCAAGAATAAATGCTAATTGTGAAGATCTTGACCTGCGTTCTTCCAAGTGTACCATTTATGTTCTATAGTTGGAATTTACTTACATCAAAGTAATAGGAATCGAATAACTACCGCAAAGACATTCCTAAAAAGAGGAGAACCTATAAACAATAATGTACTTTGTTATCAAGAGAGAGGATTAGCCTAAGGTAGGGAGATTTGCTTCGAAATTTTGATTAGCGATTTTTGAACATAGGGCATCACAAAGAACTATGGGGGCAAGCAACACAGACTGTACCATAAGATAAGTACTTGAAACTAGGGAGCTGGTAGACTGGGGAAGAGAGGGAGAGGAATAGGGTGAGATAAGCCTTGGGAGAACCTCACCTGATAACTTTCTTTTTTATTTCATTCATTTTGTTGAGATCTAAGTTTTGCTTTTTCTATACTATTGAAGGGTTTCAAATGTTTTCAATATGACAAATTCAGCTCTGTGAGACAACATCTGGCCTTTATATCCTGATTTTTACTTAGCTTGTCCCTTTCTCGATTCCTTCCTTTATCCCTTTATTAAGGACCTGGCTCCTGGTATGTTGAGTGAAAAGATGAAAAGCCCATTGAAAATTTAGTCCAATTTACATTTTTAAGTATCAGATACTTCTGCTTGAGTAGGATATGGAGATTAGCCAAAGTTTCATCTCAAATTAATTTAATTAGTTCAAGAGCATCTTTATAAAGAAGAGCTAATCAGCACACTCAATATACAAAAATTGAACATAACCACACACACACATCCTTCTTTAAGGGATTTCCTTCTTTCACACTTCTGTAGAGTTTTTTATGGTACTTTTTTTGGCTTTTTAAAGTAGACATTGCCATATGGTCCCTCACTTAGCATTCTATTTGTGGCCACTGCTCGTGACTTAATCCAAGATGCTACAGAAGGAAGGGGAAGATTAGATTCTGCTTTTACATAGAATAGAAAAGCTTTTGTATTTTAATCAAAAAGGTGATATGTGAGGATTCAGAATTCATTCCAGTAATGTAGGGGTTAGGCCATGGTGTCTAAGGAATTGTGCTGGGCCTTGGACAAATGACATAAATTAGGAGTACACCACAATTTTGCTTTTGGGATGATAGTATTGTAAACTCTAAATTTGGAGGTTTGGAGTTTTGAGTTTTGAGATTACTAGTAAAAAAAAGTGATAATTGTGCATTGCTCCTTATTTGCTGAAAGGGGAGGCATGTCCTGATTCAATAATCTCAACCTGGAAAGTATGAAAGAATCAATAAATAAATGTTCATTAATCTCTTAAGTCTATTACCTCAGCTGGGTCTTAATTTAAAAACACCTCAAATCAAAGAATCAGAGATTCTCAAAGGTGAATGGGAGTTCAGAAGGCACAAATATCCATGAGCAATGAGAAAAACATCATTAAACTCTTCATATTTGATTCACCAATCCTTCAACAGAGCATATACCCAAATGTTCATGTCAGTATTCTTTACAGAAGCAAAAACAAATAGACCCAGAAACAAAGGAAGTACTTATTGATAGTGGAGTGGTTGACCAAATTGTGTATATAAATGTCATGAAACATTATTGCACCATGATAGATGACAAAAGAAATTCATGAAACATGGGAAGACTTGTAGGAACTGATATAAAGTGAAGAAAATAGAATCAAGAAACAAAATACATGATATCAGCAGTAATGTAAATAAAATTTTTAAAAATATTAAAACATCTGAATTTATGTTTAAGGAGAAAGGTAATTTTGGTACTAGGGGACGGATAATAAAAACACAGTGATACTCTTGGTAAAAATGTAGAGGATCACAAGTATAGAATATTACATACACCATCAAAGTTGGACACTACACTACTGAGTTTTGTTTAATATTTTTTCACAATAATGATCCTGATCCTGATGATGATGGTAATGGTAATGATTTTGATAATGATATCTGACTTTTACTTGGTCATTAGTTACATATATTCCCTCATTAGTTTTAATTTTCTTTGAGTTATATGTGGAGCCATAATTATTTTTTATTTGGCACTAGAGACTATAAATATATTCTTTTTTTTTAATTTTAAACTCTTAACTTCTTGTGTATTGACTTATAGGTAGAAGATTGGTAAGGGTAGGCAATGGGGGTCAAGTGACCTGCACAGCTGGTATAAATATATTCTTATTTGTGGTAAGGACATAGTTTTATTTGATATATTCTTATTTGAGGAAAGGAATGAGAGAGACATTGGGTTTTTAAGTACAGGAAAAATGTACAAGGCTGGCAATTAATCACTCAGTCAAAAGGGGTTTACTGTGTGTCAGGTACTTTGAAATATGCTGGGAATAAAAGGACAAAGTAAATCAAATGATCTCTTCTATCAATGATTATTTTCTTTCAAGAGAAACAACAAACAAATGAGCAAATACAGAATAAATAAAAAACAAAGTTGTTAAATAAAAGATAATTAGAAAAGGAAAGGCATTGTTAGTTGGAGAAATCAAAAGAGGCTTTGTGTAGAGATAATATTTTGTCATAGACTTGAAGAAGGTGAGCAATGCTGGAGCAGAGGTGATGAGACAGTGCAGTCATTTTTCCTAACAGCTGCCAAACTACGTACATTTGAATATGTCACTCCCTTACTCAAAAAAATTCTAATGATAAATTTCTGTCTTTTAAGGTCCTTCACAACTTGGTACCAACCCACCTTTCCAGACTAATTTTTCCCTTTCTCTCACTCTATGCTGTTTTAAATTTCCTCACTTATACCACTCAATCCCTCTTTTCTATGCCTTTGTACTGCCTATCCCCCATGCTTGGATTGAATCCCTTCATCACCTGTGTTTCACTGAGCATAGAGGGAGGATAGAAAAGCCTGAGTTATGGGGCATTATATAGATAAGCCAGTAAAAAAGGGAAGGAGTTAGATGAATACAAGAAGAATCAGACATATGTAGTATCATGAAAATCCAGGAAAAGCAAGAGAATCCAAAGGGAGAAAGTGTTTAGTGCAACAGAGATGTCAAGAAGGATGAGAACTGTATATAGAAAATTAGAGATTTGGCAATAATGAGATCTTTGGTAATTTGGGAAAGAGTATATTCAATTGAGAGATGAGGACAGAAGAAAGATTTTAAGTGGAAGTGGAGAGGAAGGGAATTAGAAGCAGTAAGTATATATAACTTTTTCTGGGAGTTTGGCTAAAAATGGGTGGATCTGTAGGATGATAGTTTAAGGGGTGAAGTATAACCATTTTTTTAAAGATAGAGAACACTTGATTATACTTGAAGGCACTAAGGAAAAAACTGCTAGCTGAGAGAAAGAGACTGAGAGACAGACAGAAACAGAGAGGGGGAGAAGGAATAAAGTGGAAATTTTCTGAAGAAGATGGGAAATGATGGGATCAATGGCATATATAGAGGGGTTAATCTTGGCAAGGACACTTTGTTTTTATTATCTTGTTATAAAAATTGTAGGAAAGGAGGGCAGTGAGGAATTATGTAAATGGGTTTGGGAATAAAGAAAGAGGGATAAAAGGGAGCTCTCTGTGAATGATCTTTAATGAAATGGTCTGGTAACATCCAATATGACTCAATCCAACTAAATAAAGCATATGTTAATCACATAATATGTGCAATTTACCAGTTTTACAATTTAAAAAATAATTACTGCCTTCAAGAAGCTTACATTCTCAAGATATGTCAGTGGTTTAATGAATAATTATTTAATTAAAAAGATATAACAAACAACTGGCAAAATCAAGAAAAGCTCTGTGAAGTAAATGGAACATGAATTCAAATGAATTTTGTGAGAAAAGGAGCAGGGAGTTTTTCTCAGGGCAATGAGGAAAAAAGAAGAGATAGAAATTCCATTCAAGGAAAATAGGTAAATTCGGTACTTGAAAAACTCAAACAAAAACTTCTTTTCCTCCTTGATTTCCAAAATCTTTTTCAAACAGATACATAGTACAATACTAAAATCCTATGGCCTTTGCTTTGGCATATATTGCATATAATTGCATATATCTAGAGTGACTCAGAGAATCACATAGTTGGATGTCATTTACCTCTGAATTAGTCATCAATGCCCTCAAAGTATACCTGTGAGGTCACATGCTATATCAGGAAGCTTTAATGTGCAATGGAATGACAATCAGTCTAATTAGATAGAAGGCAGGTAATGGAAACTAGGGAATACTAAAAGCATGGATACTCAGTGGTCATAAAAGTCCATTCTGAGAATGCAATGACTAGCAACTGTTCCCTGCCCACCCCTGGGCATAACTAGTATTGAAAAATCTGATATGAAAATCATGTTACAGATTCAAGAGGATTAAAGTATGAACGAGCAAACAGCAATAACTTTTCCTATATAATTACTTTCAGGATAGGATGTGGTCAAAATAAGATCAATCATGTGTCATTTGGTTATCTTCATCTTCAAAGTCTTTAGTATTGCTTACTGAATAAAATATCTTAAATATTTGTCTAGTTAAAATTAATCATATTGGTTTCATAATCTTTCAAAATCTAGAATATCCTGAACTTTCCATACTCATTTTCTATATGTATGGGTATTTTGTGTATATGGACTAAATGTTTGTTTTTCCTGAGGTCATGTGCTATTCTGGCTACTTGAGATTATTTTGACAGCCCGAAGTAGTACAGATGGGGGATAAAGAGGAAGGCCAGAAGCTAAGGGAAAGGAAATTAGGTTTATTACAATAGTTCCACTCAGAGGGGTTAAGGACCCAAATAATATATGAGTAGAGAGAAGGGCAAAGCTATAATCCATATTATGGAAGTAAAATCAAGAAGACCTAGAACTGATTATGTTTGCGGTTTGAGGAAACTAGAGGAATTAAGGATTATTGCAATGTTGTGAACTTGTTAAAAGAGGATACTATCCTCAAAAGAAATAGGAAAGTTTGAAGGAGCAGTGGTTTTACTTGTTTGCTTGTTCTCCCCTAGAGAAAGACAATGAGTTCTCTCTCTGACATGCTAAGCTAGAGATGCTGATGGGTTGTCCAGGGGGAACTGTCCAGCAGGCAGTTGGTGATGTGGAGCTGAAGCTCAGGAGAGAGAATTGAGCTGGATCAGGGAGTTGTGTGAATAGAGATGCTAAATGAACCCATTAGAGCTGATGACATCACGAGGAGAGAGTTCTAAAGAGAGAAAAGGGTCCAGGGCATTGAATCTAGTGCCAATCTTCCATTATGCATGAGGGAAAAGTGTAGGAAAAAAAGAAGAGTACGAAAAAGTGGCACCAATGAAACAAATTGACCAGAGTTTCCAAAAGGTCAGACAGAATGCTGGATCAGCACCAAGAGAGTGCTGCTCCTGTTACCAACCAAAAGAGAAAAAAGGTAAAAGCATAGCCAATAAGCTGCTATCTCATCACCTACTAGAAGAAAAGAGATCAAGAAATAGACATTGCTAGCATCACAGAAGTCCTGGATCTTACTAAAGCCCTGTTTCTATGCTATGGTCACACCCTATAACACTTTCCCCAAAATACAGCCCCCTTGGCAGAAATCAAGGTTGTAACTCATCTCCTTCTCCAGCAGGTAAAGCAATTCATTTTTCCCAATGTTGGATTAATATCTCCAGTCTTTTCTTAGCATAGTAGCTAGCACATAATTAGCATTTAATAAATGTTTATTGACTGACTGTGTCAGTGAAGGAAACATTAATGTTTCAGAAAAGATTGGACCTGGTTCATGAAGAGTCAGTTACCTCACATAATCACCTCACTGAAAGTTGTTTCAAAGTTTACATTAAAAATTCATACTTTAGAAATGTCTCTTGACAGAAATGAAATGAGGGCAGAAGCACATTTCTTCATTATGGAATTTGAGTAATTTTAATTTGGCCTTATATTAAATTGGGTGTTGGAACTCCGAAACTGACACTGCTTTTAATGTGTGTCTCTGTGTATCTGTGAGTATGTGTGTATATGTGTGTACAGTTCCTGACTGGAAGACCATCAGTATTCTCATTAAATAAGCATTCTGCCAAAATATCAAAAATTATCTTTGTTTAAAAAATTCATTCATTATAATTTTTAAACTTATAATATATGCTAGTACAAATGAAATTATATGTAACAAAAAAACCTCTATTATTTTTATTAAACAAAAAATGCTCAGTGGTTGCCACTTTTATGAAACAAAATATTAAAGGCATTAAATTATTCATGTCATAAAGTAACCTCCATAATCCTTGATCCACTATTCTGACCTTATCTATTTATTGGAAGGATAGAATTCTAATATTCCTTTTATCTGTAACTTGGTTTCAGTGCATTCTCCAAACACCAAAAGTGGAAGCACCCATGTGGGAGATGGTAGGAACCCGACTACCATGTCTATTTGAGAGTAGAGTGTTTTTACGTTGGCTGCTATCTAGAATTGGCTGTATCTTTAAAACCAGTAAGTGGAGATATTCTTCCTGTCTCTCTACATCTCTGTCTGTCTGTCTGTCTGTCTGTCTTTGTCTGTCCATCTATCTCTCTGTGTCTGCCTCCTGGTCTCTGTCTCTGTCTCTGTCTCTCTGTTTCTGTTTCTGTCTGCCTGTCTGTCTGTGTCTGCTGTCTGTCTGTCTGTCTCTCTCTCTCTCTCCAGCAGGATTAAAGAGGATGAAAGGCTTCTTTTGACTCACAAAATGTATACCATGAACTGAGCTATTAGGCTTTGTGACTTCCAGAACTGGGTTTAGGATTTTAGTCTGTTTTGTTTGTTCTTTTTAGATCTGGGTACAGATGGAATACTTCCCAGGCTCAAGAATTTGAACCATGATAACCTCAGAGGCATAATACCAAGCTAGATGTTCCTTTCAATTCTACCAGGAAGACATGATATGTAAGATTCTGAAATGCAACCCCAAGACAGGTGGCTAACTTTGACCTTGGAACATGACAGGATTATGCTATATAGGAATAAAATCAAGGTGTGGGCTTAATGTCCTCCCAGACTAATGTTTTGTAAGATAAGATTATGACTCCCCCAGGTGTTAGGGGTGTTTTTCTGGATGTTCTTGCTATTTTACCTTTGAAATAAATATCCATTTGTAAAAGCTACTTTGACTATGAAGTAAAAATAACATTCAACTTAGTTCTAAAAAGAACTATGGTGCACAACACATGCAAAATTAGAAAAACAAAATTGTTAGGGGCTTGAAACAATGATGGAGAGACTAGACACCCTCAAATCCTCTTAAAGGTAAGAGAGAAGTGTACAGGAAGAGTGGAATAAGCATTTCAGGCCCTCAGGCAATGGGAGCCAGGACAGTGACTGTTATATACCTCTTCTTCTCTCCTTCTCCTTGCCCCCATATATACATGTTAATTGGCTGATTGGTTAACTTGTTCTCTGACTAAAACTAAATAGAATATTTATTTAAACAATCAGCACAGGATGTATGTGTCTTCAAATTCAATCTTTTGGACAACAGGAAACTCCAGATTCTTTCAAGAGACAAGAGAGGAATATTCTAACTTCTTACATAGGTGAAAAATATTCCAAACTAAAAACATATTATTTTGAAGCTGTCTTTTCCCCAAAAATCCTTCCATTTTCCAACTTTCTATTGCTTTCAAGACCACTACCATTTATATGATTGAGGTGCCCAACCTTGGTATCATCTTCTGCTATGGAAGTATCATCATGGCCAAATGGGTCCAAGCCAGATTAAAATGTAATTGAGAAATTTAACAAAATAAATAAAAATGTAATCAAAGACAAATGTCTATTTGTCATTTTCTAAGTCAATAAGGACCCAGAGAGATCCATTTCTGTTTGAACTTGATGTCATTGTTTTGCTCCTTTCTAAATTATGCCAACCTCCCATTTACATCATTCATAAATGTATGTTTCTATATATGCATGTCTGTGTGTATACAATATTTGTTATTGTTCAATCATTTCAGTTATTTCTGATTCTTGTGACCCCATTTGAGCTTTTCTTGGCAAATATATTAGAAAGACTTGCCATTTCTTTCTCCTGTTCATTTTACAGAAAAGAAAACTGAGACAAAAAGAGTTAAGTGCCTTGTCTATGGCTGCATAGCTATAGCAAGTGTCTGAACTCAGATTTTCTTGATTACAGGCCCAACATTTTATCCACTACAGCACCTAGCTGCCCCATGTGAGTATATCTACATGTAGAGATAATATATATGCATATGTGTATATAAATATATATGCAAATAATGACATATCAAAACATATGTGCATAACTAGGGATATATGCCTAGCTATTTGCATTTTGTATATATATATATTCCTATATACAAATGCACGTATACATATGTCTCTAGTTATTTGCATTTTCACTCCTCATTAGAATATAAGCTCTTTGAGAGCAGGGATAATTTTTTTTATTATTCTCTGTATCTCCGGAGATTATAACATGCCTGACTCATAGTAAATGTTATTAAATAGCTATTGACCTATAGGTAGGTGAGGAATAATATAACTTTGTTACACAGATTAGAAATGTTCCAACCTGACTAAAAAGATAATAATGTTCTAATTTACATATATTTAGGAAAGTAGGAATGGTGCTAATTAGTCAACAATCACTTATTACTATGTCTTGGTCAGTCATAATATAAGAAGACAAAAATATAGTCTCTGTCCTGAAGGAGTTCATATCCTAATAGGGGAGTCAAGATTCAAATGACCAAGTATAGAATATAAATAAATGTGTATATATATGTATACACACACACACATATATATATATATATATACCTACGTATATATATATATGCAAAACACATATATTTCTACTATAAACAGAAGATAATCTCAGAAAGAAACAGATAGTACCTGGTAAGGATAGGGCAGGATAAGGAAAGGCCTCCTACTGAAAGATGAACTTGTTTGATCTGGAAGAAAGCCAAAGAAACCAGGAGAAGGAAGTCAGGAAGGAGAGCATTCCGGGCATGGGATAAACAAATGTCAAGACAAAAAATCTGGGGGTTGGATATCATGAGTTCTGAAGAAAATGTAAAGCTGGCTGCAGTCAAGAAAACCTGGGTTGAAGTCCCATGTCTGATACATAAAATCAAAGAATTTTAGAATTGAAAGAACTTCAGTATCTAACTTTTCTTTCTGAAAAATATCCACGCAACAATCTGTTTGATTAATGATCATTTAGCATTTGCTTTAAGAGTTCCAAGGAGAAAGAACCTGTCACCTCTAGAAGTAGCCAGTCCCACTTTTGGATAACTCTTCTTGTTAGTAATTTTAGTTTTTTCCTAACATCAATCCTAAAGACCCCTTTTTGCAACTTCCCACCTGTTGTTTCTGGCTATGTAACAGTCTTTAAGAAATTTTGCCCAAGCAACACTCTAAGATCAAAAATTGCAGAGGTCATGTCAATATTTTTTGATAGAGAGAATGACTTCATTGGAAGTTCTCCATAACAATGAAATATTAGGTCATATAAAATGTAATTAGAATATCATGTTAAAAGTTGAGGCAGGTAGATGGCTCAGATAATAGGTAGATACAATGGAATCAAGAAAACATAAAGTCAAATCATACCTCAGATACCTACTTGCTGTGTGTCTCTGGGCAAATCATTTAATCTTTTTATGCCTCAGTTTCTTCATCTTAAAATGAGATAATAATAGCACTTACCTTTCTAGGTTTCTATGAAGATCAAATGAAATAATATTGTAATATTCTTTGTAAACATTAAATAAATATATATATATATATACACATATATGAATATATATGTAAATATATAAATGGTAGCTCTTGTTCCCATTACTTTCTTTTTTGCTTTTGAAGTCTAGATAAGTGCAAGAAGCATGACCTTAAAATCCTCCTTAGATGTCTCCTCCTGATAGTCCCCAACCAAGAGACCTTGCATTTTCCAGGTCTAGGCCAATAGAATGAAAGTTTAGGTGCTATCAAGCTGGATGGGTTTCAGGCACCAGTCCAATGATGAGCTAGATGTCAGCCATCTGAGAACAAGCCCAGTCCATGACCCAGGACATCATAGGGAAAGGAGCTGTCCAGCAGCAGCAATAATCTAAAACCTTATGAAAAATCATGGAGGTCATACAATATGCCTCAGTGGAGGCAGTATTAACTTCAAAGAAATCAAAGATTTCCCCTCTGATTAATGGGAATATACACAGTTTATCCCAAGCTTGTGTCCTTGCTTGGGAGCAAAGACTAAAACTAAATGAACAGCTGATATACTTATAATCACTCTGATATACTGGATATAAATCTGTACCTAGAACCCCAAAAGGTAATTAGAGCAAGGTCACAGAGATATTAATTGTCAGAGTAAGGATTTGAACTCATTAGAAATTCATCAGCTTTTCCATTTTACTGTGTTGTCACATGAATCCTTTGGGGATGGGGTTAATATAACCTAAATTTTATCCTGGATTATCATCGCCTATTAAAACAATAAGTAAATTGTCCCTGAGGAAATCTCCTTTTAGTCCCAACCAGCCTGCCTTTGATTTCTTGTTCTCCAACCAGCCATTCCAAGGGCTTCATCTTTGCTTTCTTTGCAGTTGTCTCTCTCATGTCTTCTTCACATTTTTAAGGCTGAGCTGTCCCCAATGCAATGGGTTGCTCCACATCTGTTCTCCCAGTGTCACATGGAATGAAACAATCACACCCCCTATTCTGAGGCATTTTATCTGAAATAGACTTTCCTATTTTTTGCTGCCATTTAACTAAAAATGACCAAAGCTATTTCAGGCTCAAAAACAAAGACTCATCATCACACAGTGTTCTGGGAAGCTGTTTTTAGGCACTCGATCCCCACCTATCTTTGACCTACACTATTTTGACCTTGATGTGCCAAAGGACTACATTTTGACAGGATTTTAAGAAGCGGCTGGGGATTAGAGCCTCTATTTTTTTTTCCTTTCAATTTTTTTGGGACTTGCAATTTTCCTCCTTTTTTGTTAGTCCCATTTAACATCAATGTGCCCATCATCTTCTCAAATCACCAAAAAAAGTAAAAGAGAAACACAGAATTTGACATAGATTGCCTTGCTCACATTTCATGGTTGGTTTTAGAAGTGAGTGACCCTGGGACATTGGATACAAAATCAACTTGAGCTCAAACAAGGAACTAGAAAATAATAGCTTCTGTTATTTAGTTCTTTATGAGAGTTTTGCACAATATCTTCTTTGAGCTTTATAATAATCCTAAGAAAAAGATGCTAAAAGTATTAATACATGTACTCATTTTGTAGATAAAGAAAGTGAGGAACAAGGAGATTAAGTATGCATGGACTCAAAATTTAAAGATAGAACTGAGCTTTCGATCAAGGCACAGCCAGTCTTTCTATGGGCATAGATTTCTCTGATCCAACAAAATTTCCTTGCAATATGACTGGGAAGTCACTAAGCATACTTTTACAAAAGGTGAAGGGAAGCTATGCTTACTTATATTGCTGCTTAGTAAAAGCCATTATTTTCCTACACATTCAGGCCCTGAATTTTCCATTTCATCAAATAAAGGAACTCGTCCCAGCACATGGTCTTAGCCTCAGGTCTTCTTGCTTCAATTCAAGTATTCTTTCCATTTACCACTCTGTCTCAATATTAAATACAAATATCGATAGCTGTCATGAAATAATCACAAAATGAAATATGCTTTGTGAGGGCAGAAAGAATTATGTATAAAAGGGTCACATATACTTTTCACAAACACTTCATTCAACTTCCAAAAGAATTTTAAATTAATATCCTAGTTTTGAAATAATGTGAAAGCATAAAAATCAAGCCCAAAGTAACATGATCCACTCTCTTTATATGTGTTTCCCTTTATATAGAGGATGCATGAATCACTAAATAGATTTGGATTTGAAATTTAAAAAAAATCATTACCCTGATGCTTAAGAGCTTTGTGGCCACTTGCAAGTTCCTTAAACTCTAATCTTTAGTTTATTCATCTCCAAAGTAGGAATAATAATATTTGTATTACCCACCTCATAGGGTTGATAGGGACAGGATATAGATTTGTGATTTCCCTGGTATAGGGAACTCCCAGATAAAGAAATTCCCTGAATCAATGTATGTCACAACTCAAATGGTTACCTAGAGCATTGAGAGATTAAGTAACTACCCAAGGTTGCACAGCCAGTATGTATGTGTCAAAAGTAGGATTTAAGCCCAGGTAATCTGGTTTTAAAGGCAGCTCCCTCTCCACTATGCCATACTGCTCCTCTCACAGAGTTATATGAGAATCAGATGTAATGATGTCATATAAAATTGTTTGCAAATCTTGAAGTACTATATAAATATCATTTATTACTATTATTGCTAATTATAACATGTATATCAAGATAGTTATACATTGTATAGTGTATATTTACAAACTGCTATTGTTTAAGCTGTATAGAATTGATTCCCTATTGGAAAGAGGTTTGAATGAATTTATTTTTTTTCCTCACCTGATCTCCCTCCTGACTGTGGGAACTGCATTGCAAGGCAGTTATTCATTCATTCATTCATTCAACACTTACTAAGTGCATACTATGTGCCAAGTCAATGTTCAGGGTCATAGTGCTAAATATTATTCCATATAAAGATTGGTAGTTCATGCCATGTAGGACCATTGAAAAGTGCCCATGAACTAAAAGTGGAGAAGTGAGTGCCCTAAATTCAATTCAGAAAGGTGTCTGTTTATATATAAAGGCATTTCATAAAATGATCAATGTTCTAGAAACATCTTTGACCTGGATGCTAGGTGAATTGTGTCAAGCCTCTGTTCTGCCATTATCTGTGAAACCCTAGGTAAGTCACTGACACTCTCTGAGACTTCATTTACTTAGATGCAAGAGGAAGTTGTACAGATGATTACAGAAGTCCTGTTTAATTCAAATCAATAATTTGCATAGATGTGTCAAGCCCATTTCTATATGCATGACTCAGTTTTAGGAGTCTACCACTAGACATCAGCCACCCAAAAAGTCATGCAGATGTGTCAGGAGACTTCTTAAGAGTGGTATATTTTCAATCTAAGTCTCTAGAAGTCACTGCCATTTTAATTAATCTTTTCACTGAAGGATGGCTAATAATACCAACATTTGACCAAGCTAGGAAATGTGTCTACCAGACTACCCTCCTGAAAGCAGACAAACAAGTATATTGAGATATTAGCTTCAAGTGCTTTCTTCTTTTCCTCCCCCATCCAATCTAATTCCTTGAAATGATATGAATTATAGAATAAATTCATATAAAATGAAAATATTTCTATATATGGACAATGGATATGTTCACAAGATCAGGATATGTTCATTGAACAGACTGCTACAAGGCATACAATGAAGGAGAAAGGTGTCAATTATTTCAACTGATAAAAAAACAAATAATAAAACCAGATATTTCAGGTCATTATTTCTACTTTGGTTCACATGCACAGAAGGTTCAATAACTAAAAATAGTTTGGCTTCAATAATATTGATATATTGCTTTTTCAGTAAGCCCTAATATCTCACTGGACCATTAGCTCATCATCATCCATCATTTATCCAGGTGGAATAACAAGTTTCCTTTCTATCTTATTAAATCGTCTCTAGCTTCCATCACTTTGTTCTCTAGGAGAATTTGCCTCCTTTATAAACATCCAAAGTCATCATGTTCTATCATGCATTCCATCTTATAAAACAGAAGATATTAGCTCAGTTGGTATGTCCCAGCAGTCTTCCTCTCCCAAGAAATATAGACAGACATGCCCACTAGTGATATTCATATGAATATGTCTAAGGTACTTATGTGCATCAGTCATAACCAAAAACAAATTTATTCTGACATGAGCATTTATCAGCACATCACTCTAGCTTTTCTGTCAAAGGTTTTCATCCTCCTGCTTCCCAGGATTTCTAGAAATTGGCTGCTGTGGGATGATAGGAAGGACTCACAACTGCCTGTTTGAACCCACCTCTCTGACTATGTACTTCATCTTTATTAAATCTTTTTCATTCTCATTCTTTCCAGTTTCTGAAACCAAGTGACACCTCTGCCCTGCCTTACAACACCGTATCCCTTTCTATCATTTCCAGTATTAGTTTCACTTTCCAGGGTCTCAGTCTACCACAATCAGTAAACAAAATCTCCTCCATTTAGTCATCTTATCCAAACCCATCACCCAATCCAGATCCTAATAGTCATCATCTACCAACCTCCAAGATATTTTTTTCTTTCTTGAATGAGTTATGATTTTAGTTCAAACTCTTTATTTGTCTTTTCAGTGACATTAGGAGACTTCAACAAACATAATGATTCTCTCTCAATTACACTTAATTCTCAATTCCTCAGCCTACTCAATGCCCTTGGATTATTCTTCTAAAATATTTCAGCTATATATAAATATGATCATATCTTTCATTTTCCCATCACCCAAATGAGTTTCACATCTATGTTCATGAATAGTGAAATTCCTTTGTCTGGCTGTAATCTCTTACTGTCAGATTTGACTAACAGGGGGTCCAACTCAAAGCAAATGAGACAGAGAGATTGAGTGATGTAGCAAAACCTTATTGTGGGTAAGGAATGAAGTGTAGAGGAAGGGAGAGCAAGGGGAGAACCTGCAAACCTGTAGATGGCTAGGGGTCTCCACCTAGGTAGATAATGGGACAATATTTTATAGGGTGGTAGTCTTAGATGAGGTAACCTGGATTGTCTCTAGTGGGCAAAGTTGGGGTCCTTGTGTCCAGGTGATTGGATAGCCCTAAGATGGTTGAGAACCTTGGTGTCTGGGGTGGAGGGTAGGAAGTTCTCAGTCCTGATGATCAGTGATGCAAGTGGTCATTTGTCTGAGCCTGGCAGGAATATCTTTGTGTCCTGCCAGGCTTTACTAGGCAGTTTTTGTCCCAGGCTCAGGAAAGTTCTCGGAGAAGAATGGAGGGGGGGACTTTGGTCTTGGGCTGGGGTTGGGGAGAGGGGACTTTGGTTCTAGGGTCTATCACTTATCAATCTGTCACTCATCTTTACTTGCATTCTTTGATCTCAGAATGACCTCTATTTTCTCTACCCCTCAGTTCCTTCCAAGCACATCACATTTGCACTGATTACATGCTCCTTCCTACATTAACTTGACCTTTTGTTATAATAGTTCAATTCTAAACTATAGAGGATCCTTAGATCTCTTGACCCTTGTACTATCAATGACCAGGTCTTGCCAAACTCAATCTTAAATTATTCTCATCTTTCATCTTCTTATCTTCTTTGCTTTCAGGTGCTACTAAAAAGAGCTGAAGAAAAGCACATAATCATGCAGATTGAATCCACTATAGATGTATGTTACATGATACAAAGTGAAGTCTCACTGTAGCGAGGCAAGGATTTAAAATATCACTAATCAACTTGTTATTGTAATCACAATAGCTACTATTCCCACACCTTTTCATTTCTTCTCTAGCTTTCCATGGCAGACTCTGATTCTCAGCTGGGGACTTGATTTCCTACTTCAATAAAAAAATGAGATCATTTACTAAGATCTTTCTTTTCTCCTCTATCACTTCATATGAATTCTCCACCATCTCCACTTTCACCCTTTTCTCATGAAAAAGTGACTTCATTCTTTGCCAAGAAAAATAGCTCTACATTCATCCTTGATTCTATCCCATCTATTTATCTCCCAAAAAATGCTCTCACCATCATCCCAACTCTCTTTAAACTTCAATCTTTTCCTACCTATTTATTGCTTATTCCCTGTTGCATACCAAAATACTCGTGTCTACTCCATTCTTTTAAAAAAACTCACATTATCCTGCAATATTCATTATATAGTCCTATAATTTTTCTCTTCTCAGCTAAATTCATTAATAAATCTTTTCATATTGCATGTCACTAATTCTTATTCTTTTACTTGCTTTTAAAATCTCTTCAACTTGGCTTCTGATCTTGTCATTCAACTGAAACTGCCCAAGTAAAGTAATCAATATCTTCATTGTCGAAAGTAATGATAGTTTTTTCAGTCTTCATGCTTTTTGACCCCTGTATAATCTTTGACACTATTATTCTCTCTTCTCCTTAGGCATTTGCAACACTATTTCCCAGTTTTCTTACTTTTCTAACAAGTACTCAGTGTTATTAGTTTATTTTTCACTCAAGACATTTCCTCTAAAAATGAGTGTCTATCAAGGTTTTCGACCCATTTCTATTTTCCTTCTATGCTATATTAAATAGAATCTAATATTCCTATCATCACTCTGCATATGATTTTCCCCATCTATATATCCAACCCAAATCTTTCTCCTGAGTTCCGTTCATAAATCATCAATTGCTTCTTCTTTTCTTTTATTGAATTTTCTTTTTTTCAATTACATGTAGAAAACATTTTGACAATTGCTTTTTGATACTTTGCAATTCAGATTTTCTCCCATCCTCCTTTCTCCTTCTCTGCCAGGCAGTAAATAGTCTGATACAGACTATATCAGTGTTTTCATGCAATCCATATTTCTATATTCCCATGTCATGACCGAAGATACATATCACATACACAATAAAAATCTCATGAAGGAAATAAAGTGATGGAGACTCCTACTCTGATGGTAGATAGTATTTTTTAATCATGTGCCACTTGAGGTTATCTTGGAACCTTGTTTTATTGGTAATAGTTTATTCTTTATAATTTAATATTTCTTTTATTGTATACACTTCTTTCCTGGTTTTGCTTACTTCACTTTGCATCAGTTCATGCAAGTCTTCCCAGACTTTTATGAACTCATCCCATTCATTTCTTATGACACAGCAGTTTTCCATTACAACCATATACCATAGGATGTTCAGCCATTCCCTAACTGATAGACACTCTCTCCACTTTCCAAGTCTTTACCACTACAAAAATAGCTACTAAAAATATATTTTTGTACAAATAGGTCTTTTTTCTCCTCTCTCTGCTCTCTCCATTCTGCTTTTCTCATTTATACTTCTCTTTCTCTCCTTTCAGCCTTCCTTTATTCACAAATGCTTTTCTTTCTGCTTACTTGCCTCCCCAAGTTCCCCCTTCCATTTGTCTGTCCTCATTTTTTGTTCCCTCTCCCTTTCTTATTTCCCTATTGGGTAAGATCAATTCTTGTCTTTAAATTTGGAGGTTATCCCCACTTTGTGCCAATTCCAATGAGAGTAAGGTTCAAGCAATGCTTGTTATGCCCTCATTTTCCCTTCCATTGTATTTAATTCTTTCATGCTTCCTCATGTAAGATAATTTATCTCTAACTTGTTCTCTTTTCCCAGTATATTTCTCTATCTTATCCTTTGATTTTTTAAAAATGTCATTCCATTATATTCAACTTATCCCCTTCTTTCTATCTATGTATACTCCTATTCATTGCCCTATGTAAGAGGGAAATTTTAGGTATTTTATATATATATAATTAAAGTGTGGCCGCCAGGAATCAACAATTCAGATTGATTCCGTAATTAAATTAGACCCAAGTCAGGACCTGGTTTAACGTAGTTTATTTACAATTAGGAAAGTAAAAGGTAGGGAAATAGAGAGAGGGAGAGGCTAGTCCAGGCCTGCAGAGGCCTGGATGGAGAAATAATGTTAAAAGGCTAAATAAATGAAGCTACAAGCCACAAGGCCTAGCAACCAGATAGGCTAGTGCCTACTTAAGGCAGAGTTTGGAAGCAGCCTAGGTAGGCCAAGGAAGTCAGCTTAACTTACCCAAGTGACAATACAGAGTGGAAGCTGCCTGAGGTTTCCTCAGAGATCCTTCAGCACCAAGTTCAAAGCGAGAACCCCCTCAACAGGAAGTAACCAACATACTTAAAGAGACAGTGTCTTTTGTCACTTCCGGTGGGTACACCTCTAATTCAAGTGGACAAATGGCAGTCTCTACACTGATTTGGACTGCCTAAAGGGCAGTCCCTTGTTCTTGATTTGTTACTTATTGTCAAATCTCTGTCTCATCAACTGCTTCTTGAAAATGTCAAAATGGATGTCCTACAGGCATCTCAAATGCAACATATTCAAACACACACACACACACACACACACACACACACACACACACACACACACACACACACAAAACAAAAAAACAACAAACTCTCCTTTTTTCCACACTTCTTTATTATTATAGAGGGCATCAAGTTCACAATCTCAATGTCATTGTAAATTGCCTTCTTAAATTCACTCTATATATCCAAACTATTTTAAGATATATAATTTCTACCTTCACAACATCTTGAATATATATCTCTGCTTTTCATTCCCATAACCACTGTCTTTGTACAAGTTCTTATCAACTCTCACCTAGAGTAATGCTGTAGATTTTTTATTGGTCTCCTTAACTCAACTTTCTCTCTTTTCCAATCTATACCCTACTTACCTTGATAATTAAACTTGTTAAAATCTAGGTAAAATGGCATACCTTTCCAATAAATACTTGAGTTGTTCCTTATTAACCCCAGTATCCCTCAGTTTCTCAATAAGCAATTATTTAGAGCCTAATATGTGCCAGGCACTGGGCTAAGTTCTTGAGAGATACAAAGAAAATCAAAAGATTGCATTTACCCTCAAAGAAGTCATAATATAATAGGGATGGCAATATGCAAAAAACATCTACACATAAGTTACATACATGTTAAATAAGGACTCCTCTTCACACAATTTATGACCTCTCTACAGTGACCTCCTTGCTGTTCTTCACTTGTGACACTTCATCTCCCTAATCCACTCATTTACAGTGGTTGTCCTTCAGTCCTGAAATGTTCTCTTTCCTCATATTTACCTTCTGACTTTCCTGGCAAGAGTCAATCCAAAACCTCCCTTTTGCAGCAAGCCTTCCCTATTCTTCTCCACTAGTTGTTCTTTTCTTTAAAGACTGATTCTTTTTGCTGTATATATCATTTTATTTCCTATTATAATGTGAACTTGTTAAGGATCTCAAAGCAAGGGCTATATTTTTTCCTTTCTTTGTATTTCCAGTGCTTGTCACAGTACTCATTCCATTTGAAGCATTGAAAAAAATATCTGTTCATTGATTGTGAATTAATCTTTATCCTTGGTTCTCCATAACCTCATCTCACCCCTGAGCCTTCATGATTGGTTGGCATTCTTCAAAGAAGCTACAAACTCATTCTTCAAAGAAACTGCACACTCAAAGGTCTAGAATGTTAAATGTTTCTTATTTATGCAGGGGAAAAGTAGAAGCTAGATGCTGTAAACTCCCTTTTCTTCTTGTTATAAATGAAAATTAATCTGGAGGCTTATTATCAGGTTTATAAGCATTTATTAGTAATGATAGAGAAATAGAAGAGGATATTCAAACTTTCTAATTTTAGGGAAAGATCTATTTCCCCTATTTCAGGTGCATGGTGGAGGCTACCACTTGCTAGAGATGGCCTGATAAGGAGCAGAGAGAAAAACGCCAGATTCTCACTCAACCAAGCTAAAGCTCCAAAGGAGAAGATCCAGGAACAGTCTTACCAGAAGCAGCCCAAGAGTCAGAGTCAAAGTCCCAAGTTGTAGCTCTAAGCCTCAGTCCCAGTACAAGATCTCCAAGCCCAAAATTCAGGCCAAAACCCTCTTGGACAGGAAGTTCAGGACTTATATAGTCCATTTCCCACATCACTTCCTGTCCCTTCCTCCACTTTATGGGAGCCAATTACAGTCTTTAAATTTGCTTAGCACTGCCCAGGGGGTGGTCAGTCTCTTCTGGAGTTGTTACCCACTTTTAGCAAGTGGCTTTTGGATGTCCCTACTTAGTGTTAAGAAGGGGTATTTTCAGTTTTTGTTGATTAATTTAAAAATAGGCAAGGGGAGTGTTAATCATATCTTCACAACTCTATGAGTCCTATGTCCTGCCACTAGGGCATTCAGGATTCAAGAGCCCTAAATAATAATCTAACAAAATCCTTTCACCACATCTCAAGTTTTATGAACACCCTCCTCATTCTAGTCTCCTAGAGCCTCCTCTTTTTCTCCTTCCTCAAATGAAAATGTGGCCCTTTGTATTAAGTTCAGTCCTTCCACTTACATTCAAGATTCCATCCTATATGGTCTCCTTTAGGAGAGTGCCCCTGCAATTATTCTCCTTCTCCACTCATAATTCTCTGATTATCTATAATGGATCCTTCACTGCCACCTTAATTATCTAGCTTCAGCCTAATTTTGAGCTTATTATTCAGTATTCTGCTTAAGATACTCTCATCTAAACCAGCATATTTGTTGTTAGGATAGGTTAATACAGCAGATACTGAACTCCCAGTTCTGAAAAAAATGTTCAAATTGAGGATACATGTTTCAGTTTCCTCATCTGTAAATTGACCTATAGAGTGAGCAACTAAGTGGTTCAGTGGGTTGAGATTCAGGTATAGAAATGAGAAGTCCTAGGTTCAAATATATCCTCAGACATTTCCTAAGTGTGTGACCTGGGGCAAGTCACCCCATTACCTAGCTCTTAACACTCTTCTCCTTTGAAACCAATACACAGTATTGATTATACGACAGAAAGTAAGGTTTAAAAAAATGAGCTGGAGATGGAAATGGCAAACCAATATTGTTTTTGGCAAGAGCCAAAGAAAATCTCAGATACAATCATAGAGTCAGACATGACTGAGGTGACTGAACAACAACAATAAAATAATATTATCTGCATCATAGTTTTGCTGCAAGGATCAAATGAGATATTATATGTGAAATATGTTTTAAACCTTAAAGTACAATATAAATGTTAGTTATTATAACTGCAACTAGTATTATTATAATGAATAGCTCTTGAACCAGACTCATTAGTCTGGTGACCTTGCATAATCATCTCAATTAATTTTACTACTGGAAGAGAAAGGGTACCATGTAACTCAAAACAATAGAGGAACTAAAGATAACCTATCAAGTGGATAAATATTTATTGAGCCACTATTGAAGGGCAGAATACTATGTATAGTATAATGCCTATTGGAGCTAGAATCACAGAACCAACCAAAAGGAATATCACTGAATTTCAGTTAGAATTTACCTCACAGGATATTGGGATCAACCCATACCTGAATAAGAATATTTCCTAAAACAGTCTCCCACAGTAATCATCTCACTTTTTCTCAAAGACCTATAGTGGAGGGTAGAGGGGAGAAGGAGTAGAAAAATCACTACTGCCTTATTCATAGCCTTAAATGTTGCAATAACATTATTAGGCAGTTTTTCCTTAAATTGAGCCAAAGTATGATTCTCTTAAACTTTCTTTCATTTTTGCTAATTTTGCCTGCTGGAATCAAGAAGAAAAAGTTCATTCTCTCTTCCAGATGGTATTCTTTCAAATATATAGATATAGATAGATATAGAGATAGAGATAGAGACAGAGATAGAGATAGAGATAGATAGATAGATAGATAGATAGATAGATAGATAGATAGATAGATAGATAGATAGATAGATAGATAGATATAGATAGATAGATAGATAGATAGATAGATAGATAGATAGATAGATATAGATATAGATATATAGATATCTATTGAGTTCTCCCTGTGCATTCTCTACTCCAGGTTTTAAAACCCAAATTTCCCATCATAATTGGATAATACAGGAGCTGGCACATAACAAGTATTCAATAAATGTCCATTAAGTATTGTTTACTAACTGGGAATAGTTTTAGAAATTGTGAATTTGGGAGATGAGTCTCCCAAATAATCACAGGAGGGATTGTGAAGATGGGATTAATCCTACCCTGCCTATTTTTAGATTTAATCACCAGAAATATAAACACCCCACTTACACTCAAGTAGGGGAGATCTGAGACTGTTAGATTATTATTTGTTATAGAATAACTAGAATTGACTAACTGCCCCCTGGGATATCCTAAGCAAAACCTTTGTTGTAATTAGTACATGTAAAGTAGAGGAAGGCACAGGAAGTGACAAAAAAGAAGTGCTTTTAAAAGGGAGTTACAACTTCCTATGAGTCAGTGCTGATTTGTTCTTCAGTGTTGGAGTTGGAGTTTGAGACTCTGTTTACTAGACCTGAGACCATGTGGTGAGTGAAAAAGACTGACTGTTTTCGTATATTGTTCTAAAGGGACTCTCCTCTTAAGAGAGCTTCCTGACTTAAACCTTTGATTTATTCATCCTCATGCCCTTGGCCCTTGGCTTAAGACCACAGCCCCTTTGGCTTAGGACTAATTAGCCCTGCCTGGGCTGAGCCAGGGGCCAGAGCAAATTACTTAGTGTATTAGGTTAGATATTTTACCCTATCTTCTCTCTGATTTTCTTACTTTCTCTCTCTCTCTTCCTATTTGTAAATAAACCACCATAAAAGACCTTCTGACTTGAGTTTTTCATCTGGGATTGAGTAATCAATTCCTGGTAACCAAAACTCTTAATATTCGGTCCAACCATAATTTTTCCCCTTAACAAAATAACTTGTTATCTATATGCCAAGACAAACATAGGAATTATATGAACACAAGTACAAAACTCTTTCCACACAATTAAAACTAGATCTAAACAATTGGAAAAACATTGATTGCTCATGGGTAGGATGAGCTTACATAATCAAAATGACCAATCTACCCAAATTAATTTACTTATTTGGTGCTATACCTATCAAACTACCTAAAAACTTTTTTTTACTGAATTAGAAAAAATTATAACAAAGTTCTTTTGGAAGAACAAAAGACCAAAAATATCAAGGGAAATAATGAAAAAAAACATGAACGAAGGTGTCCTAGCAATACCAGTTCTTAAACTATACTATAAAGTAGTAGTCATCAAAACAATATGGTACTGGCTAAGAGACAGAAGGGAGAATCAGTGGAATAGATGTGGGGTAAGTGATGTCAGCAAGACAGTCTATGATAAACCCAAAGAACCCAGCTTTGGGGACAAAACCCACTATTTAACAAAAACTGCTAGGAAAAATTGGAAAACAATATGTGAGAGATTGGGTCTAGATCAACATCTCACACTCTATATCAAGATAAATTCAGAATGGGTGAATGATTTGAATATAAAGAAGGAAACTATAAGTAAATTAAGTGAGCACAGAATAGTATCCTTGTCAGATCTCTGGGAAAGGAAAGATTTTAAAACCAAGCAAGAGTTAGAAAAAATTACAAAATGTAAAATAAACAGTTTTGATGACATTAAAGTAAAAAGTTTCTGTACAAACAAAACCAATGATACCAAAATTAGAAGGGAAGCAACAAATTGGGAAAGAATCTTTATAACAAAAAACTCTGACAAAGGTCTAATTACTCAAATATACAAGGAGCTACATCAATTATACAAAAAAATCAAGCCATTCCTCAATTGATAAATGAACAAGGGACATGAATAGGCAATTTTCAGATAAAGAAATCAAAACTATCAACAAACACAGGAAAAAGTGTTTTAAATCTCTTATAATTAGAGAGATATGCAAATCAAACTACTCTGAGGTACTGAAATAATGAAATTAAATCTTCCCTGCCCATCCTTAATCTAATCACCAAAGGTGAGAACATCCTCACTTAATTCACTAGTTGGGAGGTCTGTGACTCAAATGTGCTAAAGTGACTGACCAATCAAAATTTACTGACTACCTCTTGGGAAGTCCTAAGAAAAGCATCTGTTGTGATTGGACTTGTAAACTAAGGGGAAGGCACAGGAAGTGACTCAAAAGAAGCTGTTAAGGGACAAACCAGGGAAAGGTGCCTTAAACAGTAAATATGGGTCCAGGTGGGTGTGAGAGACAGGAATGACAGGAAGGGGCCCACAAGTAGGGAGACTAAAGTTTAACAACAAAGGGATGTCTGCTACTGAATAGGCTGTTATGTCCAACTGCCACTCTGAAGCACCAAGACTAGGCCTATGGTAATCAGCAAAGTATAGGCAGGAGTTTATAAGTTAAGGCTACACATTTAATCAAGGACAAACTAAGATTAAGGATGGGAATAGGATTTACTACACTTAAAAACTAAGGGCAAACCACAGGGGCAGGAGAAGGATTTGACTATACTCTCCTATGATCTAAGCAAGACAGGACCCAAAGAAAGCTGTACTGGAGTCACAAGGGGAAAGTTCCTCCCAACCTGGTTCCAGCCAGGTTTGGTCAGCTTAGCTGAGGACCTGAGGGTGGCTTTTCTTAGGATCTCACGGCTAATCCAGGGATGGTTTCAGGATGCCAGTAGTCAACTCCAACAGAACAGGTGATCCAAGGTATCCAAGTGAGGAGAGAAAATTTGAAATGCTGTCCATCAGATCACAAACCACTTCCTACTCGATGCTGCTCTTCAGGTCTGATGTCCTCTGCTGTACTTCACCACGCTCAGGATCCCAAGGAATCTGGATACAACTCCCCTAGCTCTGAGATCTCCCAGGGTCAGCAACAGTTTGTGCCAACCACCATGGAGTCCTTCTCAGAGAGTGAAAGCAACTTCCTGCTTCCCCATTATATATGGAATTCTCCAGCCCTTCCTGCTATGTCCACATTAACTATATATAAACTAATACCTAAATAATCCTCACAACAAAGCTCCTTTAAAAGAGAGTTCAGGAGGCAGCTGGATAGCTCAGTGGATTGAGAACCAGGTCTAGAGATGGGAGGTCCTAGGTTCTTAGAAGCCCAAGACACTTCCCAGCTATGTGACCCTGGGCAAGTCACTTAACCCCCATTGCCTAGCCCTTACCACTCTTCTGCCTTGTAGCCAATATATAATATTGACTCCAAGACTGAAGGTAAGGGTTTAAAGGACAAATAAAAGAGTTCAGAGAGTTCAGCTCTCTTCTTGTTCTTGGCTTGCACTTGAAGCAGCTCTGGCTAGGACCCTAAGAACTGGGTGAGTGAAAAAGGCTGATCGACTACCTTAACTTCCATGGAGGCACTAGCCTCTGGGAGGCTCCCTTGATTGGGAAAAGCCCCTGTGGCTAAGTCCCTTGTTAATTGACTTTTAGACACTCAGGTTGGGCCTCTGGAGTCGTGCTGGAGTAAAGCCCAGACCTGAATAAAAATCTAGTTCATTAAGTTAGATCTCTTACTCTACCCTCTTCTCATCTCTCTACTTCCACTCTCTCCTATATTTTGTAAATACATTGCTAAAATCATTTTAGGAATTGGTATTTATTCAGTTCCTTGGTAAACACACCTTTAAATAGTCACCCAACCAAAACCTTTTTTTACCCCTTACAGTACCACCTCACACCTAGCAGATTAGTTAACATGACAGCAAAGGAAAGTCGTGAATGCTGGAGGAGGTGTGTCAAAATTGGGACATTAATGCATTGCTGGTGGAGTTGTGAACTGATCCAACCATTCTGGTTGGCAATTTGGAACTATGCCCAAAGGGCTTTAAAAGACTATCTGCCTTTTTATCCAGCCATAGCACTGCTTGGTTTATACCCCAAAGAGATAATAAGGAAAAAGACATACAAAAATATTTATACCCTTGCTCTTTGTGGTGGCAAAAAATTGGAAAATGCAGGGATGCTCTTCAATTGGGGAATGGCTAAACAAATTGTGTTATCTGTTGGTGATGGAATACTATTGTGCTCAAAGGAATAATGAACTGGAGGAATTCTATGTGAACTAGAATGACCTCCAGTTGTTGATTCAGAGTGAAAGGAGCAGAACCAGGAAAACATTGTACACAGAGACTGATATGTTGAGGTACAATCAAACATAATGGGCTTCTCTACTGACAGCAATTCAAGGATCCGGAGCAATGCTGAGGGATTTATGAGAAAGAAAACTAGCCACATTCAGAGGAAGAACTGTGGGAGTAGAAACACAGAAGAAAAGCACATGATTGAACACATGGGCTGATGGGGATATTATTGGGGATGTAGATGCTAAACAATAACTCTATTCCAACTATCAATAATATGGAATTAGGTCTTAATCAATGATACATGTAAAACCAAGTGGAATTGTGCATCGGCTATGGAGAAATAGAGGGGGCTGGTGAGAAAGAAAGAATATGAAACATGTAACTATAGGAAAATATTCAAAATTTAAAAAGATTTAAAAAAACCTATTGAACACTTAGATTATCTATAAGAAAAGCTTTGAGAGAAGTGGCTATATCTAAGGTCACATGGGTTCTAAATAGAAGAACCAGTTGACCATTGTATGGCAAGAACCATATCCTGAAAGCATGATCTTGAGCCTAATGGTTAATGTAAACTATCTTAAATATAAATAGCAAGAAAAGTTCTGTGCCTAGAGAACTATAAAATTGCATAAACCCTTAGATCTAGCAATTCCATTGCTAAGTCTATTTGCCAAGGAGATCAGGAAAAATAGGAAAAGAACCTATATATTTCAAAATATTTACACCATCTCTCTTTGTAGAAGCAAAGCACTGGATACTGAGAAGATAACCATCAATTGGGAAATGGCTAAAGGAATTTTGATATATAGTTGTGTTAGAATATTATGTAATGCAGGATTTCTTGCATTTGCAATATTACCCTGGGTAATCCTGTCAGTTAGCAGAATGGAACTCTGGCCTGGCAGGTGCCACCCGCATGCCATTGTAGGTCCTGACAGTTGGGCTGTGACTATAAAAGCCCCTGCAAACCCAACCTTGGGATTCTGATTTCCTTGACCTCACCCAGAAACCCAGCTACCCCTGATTTCCCCTTGAGGACCCTGGGAGGTTGAAGGGAGGTGGAACATGGGCAGGATTTAGCTTAGAGTAGCCTAGGATAGGGACACCCCTAAACCAACTTAACAACTGCATCTGTTTAGCTGGTGGATCAAACAACATCAGGGCAGTGTCAGATTATCTTTGGCTAAGGGCTGGTTCCTTCAGCCTGGCCTTACCTTCTAGGTTCATTGCCAACACTAGCCAGTCGCCCCTAGCAACAGCTTCTCAAAACCCTAAACCCTCTTACCTCAGTTTTCCCTTTCCAGTTTTAAAATAAATCCCTTAGCCTAACTCTGTGAGTTCCTGTAATTCTTATATCATCACCTAGGCTAAAGGGACTGAGGAGAGGAGAGAATATCAATTAGTTGAATTTACAAAGGAGTGAGATTATGTCTACATTAGAAATTTTACTAGGAAGTCTGTGTTAGAACCTAAGTGGCATGGTCCATCAAAGATAATCTTAACAACCCCTATTGCAATAAATGTTAAGGGGAGGGATCCATGCTTCCATGTCACCCATGTCAAGCCAGCAAAAGATGTGTCCCAATAACAACAAGACCCGATCATCATACAGCACAATGATCAATTAGCACCAATCAGCCAGCCAAGTAGTAAGACCATAGCAGATCCACAATCTAAAGATCAGACCATAGTTTTCCAGCAATTCACTTATGAATCAGAATCAGTGCAATAGTCAGGGAGCAGCCAAATATTACACCAACATCAAAATAAATATCTCACAACTAATTACAATCACTTAGAAGAAACATCCATAAATCATGACAGTGAAGAAGAATCATCTACAGAAGAAGAGACAATCAATTCAAGACCTAGATAGTGATATAGATGAATAATTGCAAAGGCACAAATGACATCATAATGAATTCTTTGTTTAACTTTGATCAACTTTATTTAACTCCAAGAAGAAGAAAGAAGAAAGATTAGTCAAAATTTCATGGTCACACAACTTTTGTCGTGACACAAGTCAACACAACTGAACAACAGTTCCAGTGCAAGTTGACAAGCGCGAGTGGTAACATCATACATCACAAAGGAGGCATTACTAACTTCAAGGATCGTCACAAGGACTTCAACGCCAAGGACTACAAGGACAACCATGACCTGTCTACACAACTGGTGCATTGGACAACAATCACACCTTAAGAAACAATAAGTGGATTAATTTTTTTTTAATTTGGAAAGAACTAAATAAGGTAATAAAAGGTGCAAAGAGTAGAACCAAGAGAACATTATATACAGCTACAGATTTAATATTTGAAAAATAACTTGTGAATGTTCACCTTTAGAGAATGAACTGAGAAGTGGAACTATGAAAGGCATTATATATCTGTACATATGTGTGTGTGTGTTTGTCAGATGATGCCTTCTTTGGTGTAGGGAGGGAAGGAAGAGATTGAGATACCTGAAAATAAATTCCATTAATAAAAAATAAAATAAAGTAGATGGCATGGGAAGTAAAAAAAGAAAAAAAAAAGAAGAGAACCTCTAAATATCCCATGGAAAAACTTTAATGTGATCATCAGCCATCCCTGGTACTATGCCTTCTTTATTCTCTTTCTATGTAATACCTGACCTGGTGTTAGGGTTCTGTTATGCTGCTGCCCAGGGCCAGTCTCATGAATAAACTCTCAATTAACCTAATAAAACCAAATAAATAAACATACATATCACCACACGGGCATGGTCTGTCCTTCTTTCTTCAGTAACTTGGTATTTCCCTAGAAGGGTCTTTCCCACTATAATTGGCACAACCAATGCAGAACAGATAAGCCTTCTTATAATACAATACATTTAAACATACACTAACTCCAGGCAGAGGACATTAGTTCAAATCCTATCTCTGATGTTTACTACTTGGGAGATTTATCTGTTTCCTCATATAGAAAGCAAGAAGTTACAACTAAATGGGATCTGAGGTACCTTCAAATTCCACTTTATTTTTTTTTAAACTTTTACTCTCTCTCTTAGAATCATTTCTAAAACAGAAGACTGACAAGGAGTAGGCAGTCAGTACTAGATGACTTGACCAGGATCACACAACTGGGAAGTGCGTAAGGACAGATGTGAACCCAGAAGCTCCACTTTAAATCCATGTTCCTAGTATGCTAAAAATTCTCTTCCTCTGTCTCCATTTGAATCAATCCAATTCAATTAGCAAGAGAATAAGGACAAAAGGACAAAGACAAAAATCCATTTTTCATGAAGAGAAAATTAAGTCCCAGAGAAAAGTCTTATCTAAGGTTATACAAGTCTTAATTGGTACAACTAGCCTTGGTCCTTTGATTCTAAATCCTTTGTTCTTTCCACTATACCTGGAATTATGGGTTGAAGATAAATGGTAGCCAGCCAGTCATCTGAGCTGTCTATTTAGTCATGTCTAACCTTAATAGCAGTAGAAAAAGAGAGATCCAAAATAGAAGCTAGAACAACCTAAACCCTCTTAAATGAGGGAGACATATTTCTGCCATTAGCTATTTTTTCACCTAATTACCTCTCTTTCCCCTATTCCTTTCATAGTTTGGCAGGCAAATTTACTAAAGGAGTGACCGCACAATAATTTCTATGCACTCCACCATTTGCCAAACAGACCCCTTAAGTGGGTCTAGTCATCTGTGTTTTTTCCATGCTATGTTGGCACAATATGGGAGACAGAATTAGCATTAAAAAGATGGGATGTTCTACACTCCTAGTAAGTCACAAGTCAATAAAGGGAAAGAGGAATCTCACTGCAGGTTTTTTAACAGTCCATCAAAACTGGACTCTTATTTCTAGCTGAGAACCTAGTTGGAGGTAACAGGCTTGAATTTCAACAGGAGGGATTTTGTTTAGGCATAAAGAATTTCCTCATTAAAGCAAGAAATGAGATGGAACTTGAAAAAACATTAAGGAAAATAGAAAAATGCTCTCTGAATTTATCAGGCACAGGAGACATCAGCATGCATCTCAGACAGTCTGAGGTTTTATGTTAATCCTTTGTCTACTTTACATATTTCCAATATTTCTGGTAGGTCTGGCCCCACAGTTCACTGAACAAGAATATCTCTCATGGAAGCCAGTGGACTTATTCATCTCTCTCTGTGTTCACCTACTTCCTCTGCTCCCACTGCCCTTCTTTCAATAATTCTCTTCTTGTTGACTTAAGACACCAGGCTTAAAGCATCTGCAATAGCCTATTTCTCTTTCTCTTGCCATTTAACCTCTCCTTCAGAGCTCTCTTAAAAGCCTGCTTCTCCTGTAGGGTGTTCCCTCTTTCAGTGAGAAAGAACATTTATTATACTTCTATATCCAAGTGACAATAATTAATATGTTTAGACTACAAAATATATATTCATAATGTAGAACACATAATATACATTCTATCAGGAAGAATATGTAATATACATTTACCAGGGAGAATATGTAATATATGTTTTCTCAGATAGACCTTATGTCATCTATAATATATTTGAGCTTCACAATAAGCTCATTAGCTATTTTTCTGAGAGAAAGGCAACTATTACTTCCATTCTATATATATGAGGAAGCTGAGACTTCCCCATGAGATAGTAGAACGTATCATTTCATTTCATATTTGAAGAAATGGAATTATTTATTCATTCAACAATTATTAATTGCTTACGATGCATTATTTCAGGCACTATGTTAGCTATGTGGAACACCATGGCAAATTCAAAATAATCTCTGTCCTCTATCCTCACATTCTATTAGGCAGAAATTATATATACACAGAAAAGCATTTCAAAAATATATACTAAATTTATACAAATTATTTTCAGGGGAGAACTCTGTCAACTGTTGAGGGATCAGGATGGGTTTCTTGCAAGTTCTGCTACTTTAGCAAAGCTTTGAAGGAAACCAGGGACTCCAGGAGGTAGATATAAGGGTAGAGTACATCAAAGGCATAGAATGTCTAAAGAAAAGAGTTGGAATCTGGAATGTCATGAACAGGAAAAAGCAAATAGGGCCATTTTGTTAGAACATAATGTGAAAAAGAACCCGTTTCTGAAGGGTTTGAAGGCAAACAGAGGAGCTTGTATTTTATCTTATAGTGGAAAAGGGGTGCCATTGGAGCTTTTGGAAGAAGGGAATGGCAAGGTCAGGATTGGACTGAAGAAGGTAAAGTAAAAGCCTCACAGAGAGATGATGGTGGTGCCAGTGCCCACATTTTGGTCTGCTGACATCAAAGTCATATGTATTCCATTTTACCAGGTTGTCCTGCTTCTTTCTAGAGATGTAAGTAAGCTTTGCCTTCAGCCCCATCGAGTTTTCACTGTGCATACTGCCAATTAGTCTAAAAAACTGAGATTTCATAAAGGCTTTAAGTTCAGTGAAACATGAATGGGCCTATTTAGGAAAGGGGGGAAGTAAAACTGACCTAGTAATGACATAAGCTTCTGTATTGGTATTAGATCTTACCTGCTTCTAAGGATAATGATGTGATAGTTTCTTAGGCAAGCCATATTCTCATGGTTCACATTCATATAGTCAGCAAATTCAGCTGGGAAATAGAAATGTCATAAGAACTACTTATAGACTTAAAGATATATGAAATGACTGAATGACAGTAAGAGAATTCCCAGGTCCCTTTTGCTATTTTCCATGACACATAGTAGAAAAGTAGAAAAGTCTTTCTCCTTCTATACTTGGCCATTCCAAATGTATGGGCTTTTAAAAATTTGGGAGAACAGAGAAATAAGGCAACCCTTCCCAGACTGCAACATTCTGGAAGATGTGTGAAAAATGATAATATAAGATTAGATTGTTTTAAAAAGCAAATGCATGAGCCCTGTGTCCTGTACAACATTGCAGCCTAATCTGAACAGGCATCCTATTTGCTTCTGATATTATGATTTCTTAATTGTTTCATTTCCTGAAAGGATTGAAGCTTCCAATTATTGCCATCTTAATGAATTAAAATAATATACTCTCTCTCCCCAGCAGAGAGAATGGTAATAATGTAGGATTCATATAATATTAGGAGCTGTTCAGAATTCATTTCATTCAGTTTGTTTACTCCTTTGGAATTAAGGGAAGGGACTTTCTGAAAGACAATAAACTGAATAGTTAGCAATATTTCTGTTTTCCATAATGAAGCAACAAATTGTAGTTCTGGGATCAGTATTCAGATAAATTAGTTAGTTATTCTCTTTCCCCTCTGGGGAGAAATATTGTTCATCTCACCCTGTATTTATTTTCTTTCACTGATATGCTTTGGGTAAAGAAAAATAAATTTAAGGACACAAAACTGTGTACAAATGGGGCAGGTAGGTGGCACAGTGGTGTATAAAATCTCTTGGTAACTATCTTGCTATTCTCAAGTTGTCCTACTATGTATGATGAGAATGTATAAGATGGACTCAATTTACCTGGGACTCAGAGCGATTTGGAGAAAGCAATTGTCTTTGGGATCCAGAGTAACCTGAAGAAACTCTTAACTGTCTTTGAAAATTCCATCCTAAATCATGGCATCTGTTGGTGATGGAATACTATTGTGCTTAAAGGAATAATGAACTGGAGAAATTCCATGTGAACTGGAACAACCTCCGGTAATTGATGCATAACAAAAAGAGCAGAACCAGGAAAACATTGTACACAGAGACTAATACTCTGTGGCACAACTGAACATAATGGACTTTTCTATTAGCAGCAATGCAATGAGCCAGGATAATTCTGAGACACTAATGAGAAAGATGTTATCCACATCCAGAGAAAATATTGCGGGAGTAGAAAAACAGAAAAAAAAACACATGATTGATTACATGGTTCGATGGGGATATGATTGGGGATGTAGACTCTAAATGATCACTCTATTGCAAATATTAACAATATGGAAATAAGTCTTGATCAACGGTACATGTAAAACCCAGTGTAATTGCATGGCTATGGAAGGAGGTGGGGAAAGAACATGAACCATGGAAACATGGAAAAATATTCTAAATTAATAATTTAATTAATTAATTTAAAAAAAAGAAAATTCCATCCTAACTCAGGTAACCATGGACATCAGATCTCTCAGCCCTGGGACACTAGATCAAATTTGGTTTCCATCTGACTTGTTCCATACCAGTTCTGTCTGGCATGAACTAGCCTAAAGTCATTGTGCTTCATGTAGATATGTCTGGTCTTTCTCTGGTTCCAAACTCTATCTCTCATCAAGTTTATCCCTTTGGCCTCAGGTATGGAACTTTTAGCTCTAAGACTCAGTGGGTCATTATACTGCTGAAACCTTGAACCTAAATCACCACATACTCTTATCTTGATGTCTTAGGCTAAATATATGTACCAGAGATGTCTCTGATCCCCCTTGAACCTGAGAATGTGTCACACTGTTCCTGGAAACTTTCTACTCACACCTCCTCAGATCCCTCCCTAGATTGGCTCCATCCAGTCCCTTTCTTGCCTCCCTTCATTAAGAATTTTAAAAAGTAGCTTGCACTTACTTAGACTCTGAGTGCTTTTTGGTTCTAGACCAATGTTCTCATGGACATGTATGTCCTTCATTAAACTATTTTTAATATTACGGGCTTTTGATATCTTTTATTTTTCTTCCTGGAATGAAGGTTTCAGTGGAGACAGAGACTTGTTACAGTGTTTCAAGATATATCTCACTTTCAAAGGAAGAGAGACTTATGTTCCCAAGTTCTGGGTCTCAGTTTACTGTTGGTAGAGAGCCAGGCCTGGAGTTAAGAAGACCTGGGTTTAAATTGGACCTCAGAAACTTCTTTGTTGAGTGATCCTGAACATGTCACATGACTCCATTTTTTGTCTTAGAGCTGTTACCAAGATGGAAAGTAAGGGTTTAAAAACAAGGTATATAAAGAAAACCACTATTTCTTTTGCAAATGTGATTTATGTATTTGTTTGTTTGTTTATTTATTTTTTAAACCCTTACCTTCCTGTATATTGGCTCCAGGGCAGAAGAGTGGTAAGGGCTAGGCAATGGGGGTCAAGTGACTTGCCCAAGGTCACACAGCTGGGAAGTGTCTGAGGCCATATTTGAACCTAGGAACTCCCATCTCTAGGCCTGGCTCTCATTCCACTGAGCTACCCACCTATCCCTGCAAATGTGTTTTAAAATAATGTGTAGATTCTATAGGGGATATAAATTGGCCCTCCATGAGAATGAGAATGTTACTGTAATGCTTAAAAGTTACTAAAGTTTGTTTTCTGAGGACACATGCCATGTCTTATATCTTTATTTTTTCACCATACGATTACACCTAGCACATTGTTTTGTATATAATTGATACTTAATAAATGAGGTCAATTGTCCTTAGTCTTTAGAACAAAATACATGACAATGATTGTTTTTGTTATTTCATACAAGATAATTTTCTTTTTTAATCATTTGTATAAAGTCTAGGAATTTAGCAAGTAGCAAGGGTCCTATTAAGAAAGAAATATAATTGGAAAATACAGTGACAGGGTATTGTAACATTTACATGCCTGTTATATTTTTTCAAAATTCATACTGTGAAATGGAAAAAAAAAGTTCTCTCTCATGGAAAAATAATGCAATGGAGTAAATGAGTCTTAGGACTCTTATAATTAGCAGAAAGCAACCACAAGCAATATTATAATTTATTGGGAGACTTAAAGCTATAGGGGGAAAAAGTTTATAGGGATTTTGAAAACTAAAGAAACTGCGAAAGTTCCAGAGCTGAAAATAGACTCTGGAGGTTTTCTATTCTGGGAGACTGATTCATCATTAATTAAATGCCCTCAGGTTCACTGCAAAACAGAGTTAAATTAAGCAGTAATTGTGACTATTTAAAAGTTAATGAACAAAGCTACAACATCTTATTGTTCCTATGTGTTTCTAGTTCTTGAACTCTTGTTCTAAATTTCATAAAAGTAATGCCATGTCACTAATAAATAGAAATTAGTTATTTCTTAATTATATTTTATTCCATATAGTTAAATTTTATATAAAATCATGAGTGCAAACTTTAATGCAATAGTGACATCATTTTTACAGAAAAAGCTACTGAGGCTGAGAGTGATGAAATAGCTTGTTTAATCTTATCTTGAAAGCAGAAGTTCTAATTTCAGAGTCAAAGCCTCTTTCCACTACGTCAGACTGCTTCCATATATGTATGACATTCAGTTATTCAGCAAGAAAATTTATTCTCTGCTTATGCAAGGAATCATGCTAGATCATTGGGGAGAAAGAAATGGTTCTGTTGCTCAAAGTATTTAAGATATAATAAGAGAGATGAGATGAGTGTAGTATGATGCAAATTTGAATATTATAAATGAATCTTGGAGACATTAGCTTGTGATATTTCTTAAAACTGGAAACTAAAGGTGCCCATCAATTAGGGAATGGCTAGCCAAATTATGGCATATAAATGTCAATGATGAAGGAGATGATTTTAAAGAAAAATGGCAGTTAAATGAATAGAAGCAGGGGAAACTTTGTACACTAATAATATTCCAAATAGAAACAATTTAAAGACATAAGAACTCTGATCAACCCAAAAAACAATTACGAATACCAGGAGACTCAACCCAATTTCCTCAGTATACAGAATGAGATTTTTTGTGAGCCCCCACACACACATACACATACACATATATATGTATAGATGTATATGTATACATATGACTATATATGTGTTTCTGTAGTAGAATGTATATATGATACATGTCTATAATAGGTCATATATATAGTAGACTATATGTCTTTAGGAGAATGTATAAAAATATGGTCATGTAAGTATAGTCTCATTCAGTATGCCGAGTCCATCGCCTTTTTCTTATATCCATAAATATATGTATATATTTTATAGATATATGCATACATATGTATACACATACATATGTTTGGACATGGCTAATATGGGTATTTTTTTTTTGCTTGACTATACATATATGCTACAGGATTTTGTTTTTCTTTTCTATCAGGAAGGAAGAGATTGGTAGAATAAAATAGATTTTAATAGAAAAAAAATTTTAAGATAGACAAGAATTGCATTTATGAGAATTATGAATGCCAATATATAAGGGCCAGATGATATTTGTTGGATAATGGAGAGCAATTTAAATAATGGAATAATGCTATCAGACCTGTGAATCAAGATAACCAGTGTCATTGGTATCTAGAATGTCTTGCAGAGAGGTAAGAGGTTGGAAATGGTGAGAGTTTAGTAGAAGTAAACTTAATAGTCCAAGTGAAATAGTATTCAAAGTCTCCACTGGAATAGGAACAGTGGGGATTATAAGAAAATGACAAGTGTGAAAGATATTACAGATGTAGAAACATTAGGACTTGGTGACTAGATATGTAGGATGAAGGACAGGAAGAAATAAAGGGTGACTAGTATATGATCTTGAATTACAAGGAAAATAGCAGTGACACTGAAAAAAGAGAAGCCAGAAAGAATATCAGGATTCTGTAGAAAAATAGTAAATTAAGATCTAGACGTGTTGGACTTAGATTCTTCTGGGATGCTGGTAATGAGAGGTCTGGGAGGCAGGTGGAAATGTTAACCTGGATCTCAAGAAATAATAAGAGCAATGGTACAAAAACCTAGAGACCATGTACTCCCTTTCAGTTCACATTTTCATTCATGAAACAGATGTCAATGAGTTCCACAACTCAATTAGTAAATAGATTTGTAGACATTTTCCCAAAATTGATCATTGAACCTGAGAGTACATGATAACACCAAGGGAAAATGTTAAAAAGGCTAAAAACAGATTTTGGGGAATTTCTATGTTAATATAATGCAAGGATGAAGAGAAGGAAGCCAATGAGAAAAAATGTTAAAGAGAGAAGAGACCAAGATAGAAAAACTCTATAGAAGCTGAGGAAATTGAGAATTTGGGAGTGTAATGCAGGGTTGCTAGCAGAAGCCTTTTACTTTTGCAAATTCAACTGGGCAGCCCTGGCATTTAGAAGTTTAGAACGTTCACAGAAAAGCAGTTGGAGTCTGAGGCTATAAATAGTCCTGAAGCTCCAATTGAAGGGCTTTTGCCTTTTGGCTTTGGCATTGGCCTGTGCTTTGGTCTTTTGGGGCATTTGGACCTACTCTGATTTCTCTGGATCTCTCCCTGATCTCTCCATTGCATCCCTCCTGTTTCCCTGAATTTTCCCATTGGGCCCTGGGAGGAAGGGTGGTTTTGGTGGTTGGACATTGTGGGTTTAACTTCTGAGGTCAAGTAGGACATCCTTAAATCAATCCACTCCCTTATTTAGGGATCTGATAAATACTTTACTTCAGGGCAGTGAATCCTTCCTGACTGGGAGAGCTGGACTCTCTCAGTCTGACTTCCTTCTCTGTGACCCTTCCCCCAATACCAGCTTTCTCCCTAGTAGCAGTTACAACACCCTGAAACCCTCTCTCCCTCAACTCATGCCTGCCATCAATAAATTCCCTTTGTTACCTACACAAAAGCCTCTGGTGAATCATTGTATTGGATATTAAGGCAAAGGCTGAAGAGGGAAGAAATTACTTTCTTTATTTCTTGAGGAAAACCTAGGCATCCATCTTGGGCAGGACTTCCTACAGTCATCCCTTTCACTGGCAGGGAGGAGCTTTTGACTCCTCCCTCAAAGGGACCTTAGAAATTAACAAGAGAAAACCCTCCAGCCAGATCTAATAATTTCTGACTAGCCCAATTCCTCTTGTATCATAGAGATACTTTCCCTGCCTGAAGATACTTTCCTCACAGTACCCTCTGTCTCTAGCCTCTGTGATTAGCCTGTTTGAGCAGCCCTCCTATATACTCCCATCCATTCCCTTACCTCCAATATACTACCTACCCATTCATCCCTACACTCAGCTATCTCCTTCATTCCTCCTCCAAACACCTATATCGCCTTATCCTTCCTCACTACCAAGATTGCCTTACTTCTTTATAACAGGAGTGAGTAGCTGTATCAAATGTTGCAGAGAGAAAATGGAGGAACATGAATAAAAAAAAGGATCACTGGTGATCTGAAAGAAAAGTTTCAGTGAAGAGATAGTGATGGAAGTCAAATTTCAAGAGTCTGAGGAAAAACTGAGAGGAATGAAAACAGACTAGTCATTCAAATTTGACACAGAGAGACATGGAATGATAGCTAGAGGAAGGGGTTTGTCACAGTACAGCATTATTTAGAATAGAGGACACCTTGAGGTGTTTGTAGGAAAAGAAAAAAAAAGCCAATGGATAAAGAGAAACTAACAAACCAATAAAAAGGAGAAATTGAGAGATGCCTTGGAGGAGCTGAAAGAAAATAGAATTAAATACCCCAATGACATTGTTAGTCTGGCCAAAAGAAGAATCATCTCTTCCTTGAAGACAGTAAGAAAGAAGGAAATTTTAACTAAAGATATAAAGCAGTTTGGTGGTAAGGAGAAAGGAAGTCAAGAAAAAAGTCAAAAGATCTAAATAATAGTATTGATGTTCTCAATAAAAGAAGTAGTAGAAAACACCAGATACACTAATTTCAGGCATACTACACCTATGAACCTTTATTTTCCAAAGGACTTCCAACATCTAACTTGTAAAATGATAAATGACATTGAATATACCACAACTACACAAGAAAGGCATATTAATGCAGTGAAAAGAGCAATGGATTTGAGCTTCAACAGTCTGTATTAGTCTGATATCAAACTAATCAAGTCATATCCACTCTCTGGGTCTCAGTTTATTCATTTGCTACATGAGGGGGCTGGACTACTTAGCCTCATAAATTTCACTCCAACCCTAGATTCTATGGCTATGATGAATTATAATAGAGATTCTATGTAATAATGGGGAAGCACAATAAGTCAATGAAAAAAGCACTGACTTTGGATTCTGAAAACTGGGATTAGAGTCACAGTTCCCAAATTTATATTTTATGTAACCCTAAGCATCATTTAACCCTCTGAGTTTCAGTTTTCTCTTTTGAATTTAGCCTGGTAGCATAGTGCTATGAGCATCAGTCTTTTTTTAAAATAATGTTCATTTTACTTTTTAAATATTTTCCAGCTTGTATATAGATACAATTTAATGAACATTTTATGACATTTTGTGATTCATGTTTTCTCCTTCCTGCCAAGTCCTTCCCCCTTCCTGGAGAAAGCAGGCAATAAGATATAGGTGGTAAATGTGTTATCATGTAATACTTAGTTCCACGTTCACTGTATTTTGAAAGAAGATACATATGGCTTACTAGAAACTTATGAAGAAAAGTGAAGAATGGCATGCTTCAGACTTTATTCAGATGCCATCAGTTCCTTCCATGATGGTGGATAACCTTTCTCTTAATGAGTCTCTTGGAGTTGTCTTGATTCCTTGTGCTGCTAATAGAAGTTGTTATTCACAGTTGATCATTATACATTATTTCTGCTATTGTGTGCAATGTTCTCCTCATTCTGCTCATAATGAGCATCAGTCTTGGAGACAGGAATACTTGCAATAAAATTTTACCTTAAGCCATTATTGGTTGTGTAACCCAGAACAACTCACTTCACTTCTCAGTCTCAGTTTCCTCATATCTAAAATAGACATATAATACACCTACCCCATAGAGATGGATACAACTTTTAATGAAAAGAATAATTGTTATGGTGATGGTGGTTATACATAAATACATCATGCTAATTATATGATCTATTTTGTAAGTTTATTACACAAATATAGGTTTCAAACTCATAGTAATATATTATGTTAATATTTTTTAAAAGTAGGCTGCCTAGGGCTTATTCATGACTCCTAGGGATGAGAGTACTGAGTATGGCTGGGAATTTGATAGGTGTAGAAAGCGTTTCCTAAAATACAGGACTTTCTGGAAGGTATAATTAGCACACAAGCAATAAGTGAAGAGAAAGAATTGATCATGCATCCAAGCATTTTACCCTTAAATATTTTTGTGAATATATTACATATTATATATACAAATAATATCATATAAACATATGAGAAAGAGAGATAGATATAGTATTAACAAGAAAGTAGATGTAGATATAGGAAGCTAAATGGCTCAGTGGATAGAATACTAGGTTTGGTACTCAAACCACTTAGCTGTTTCTATGTATATCTATATCTAATCTATACATATATATTTTTATAATAGCACCTACTTCACAGAGTTGTTGTGAAGATCAAATGACACAGTCACCATAAAGTACTTAGCCCAGTGCCTGGTACAGAGTAGGAGCTATATAAATAAGAGCTATCATTGTAATTTACAGACTCAATTATCTCTGATCAAGGAAAAGAATAGTGACAGGGGTGATCTAAAATAATGAATAGCCCCAAAGCAACTACAGTATGCCTTTTTGCCATGTGATTTTTTTGATGAGAAAATGAGTTTTCACACCTAGAGTAGAGCCCAGTTAACTATACTTGCTCCCCTCCTTGAAGGATGTAATCTTCTTGCCATTACTCACAACTGTCATGGTACGTCTTGCCTTAGAATCTTTGGACAGGATGGGACTCAATCTCCTCACCAATTCTGATTCCTAGAATCCCAAATTCCCCTTAAAGCTATGTTCCTATGCCACTCTTACAAGGCACCCTCGTTCCTCATGCCTCCCAGTCAGCCCCCAATTACTTTGTAATCATTGTAAATATACTTAAGATGTGTTTATTGTCTCCTCCAGAAGGATGTAAGCTACTTGACAACAGAACAACAGAAACTGTTTTCATTTCATCTTAGTTTCTCTAGCACCTTCTATATGCCTTATATGTTACAGCAAGTGCTTAATTAATGCTTGTCAAATTGTATTGAACATTCTTTAAATGATCGGTCATGCGTTGGAGTTGATGCCATATGACAGGACATTTTCTATTAATTTTGCTGTTTCCAAAGGCCTCGCTGGTGAGAAACATTTCCCTAATAAATCCCTGACAATTTGGATTTCATATTATTTTACTTGTCCTTGTCATGGCAGTTCTAATAAGTAAATGTGAAGGGTTGGGGGCAAACCAATCCTTGTGTTTATTTTCTGTAGGACAATTGCTTTTCATTCGTCCCAGTTTTGCCCTTCAACTAGTATCCACTGGCATTCTCTATTTGCTCACCGTTAATCATAAAACCATAGCCCTGGGAGGGAACTGAAGAGGATAATAAAAACCCATTAATTGAGTTGAAGTGAAAAGGTTCAATCTGTTGGAATAAACAGGACATCTTCAGAAAACCATAATCCCAGACATGCTAAATAACCTTGCTCCAGCAGGACCAAGTATTCATCCATACTTGCCTGCCTGGAAGCATCCAGACTGAATTCTATTCCCATAAATTGAGAACAATGAAAAATGAGATGTGTGCTACCTCCTCCTTTCTTCCCAATAAGTAAATAAGTAAAAATAAGAAAGCTTCTCCAGTCTTCTTATAGCATCCTCAGATTTGTAGGATTATTCTCTAATAATTCTTCCCAATTTTTAAAATCAATGAAATAAAAATGTGGTTATGCTCTTTAAATAGTGGTATGATCCCTCATAGCCCAGATAGTTCCATGATTTTCTGTCACTCAGACATGAGGGACTGCACCTCTAGAATGAGGACCATGTCATACCTCTTCTAATTACTCAATAAACACTAGTGGCTCTCTAATTTGTTTAGTCATTTCAATCATATCCATGTCTGTGACTCCATTTAGGGTTTTCTTGGCAAAGTGGCTTGCCATTTCTTTCTCCAGTTTATTTTACTGATAAGGAAACTGAGACAAGCAGGATTAAGTGACTCGTCGTGGGTAACATACTTACTAAGTGTCTGAGGCCAGATTTGAACCTGAGTTCAAGAACCAGGCCCAATGCTCTATCCACTACACCACCTAGCTGATCCATATTACTTCTAAGCTTAAATAGAAATTCATCTTTCTGGCATTTAAAACCCTTCACAACCTGACCCCCTCCTACCTTTCCTTTTTGCTTACATTATCCTCCACCTCTTTACATGCTTGTCAGTCCAAATATAGTGAACTGTTTGCTATTTATTGCACTGGACACTCCATCTACAACACTTCTTCATGAATTCTATGGTCTATTCAAAGTGGCCTCCATTGTTTGTTTTTTTTTTTATCTCCCTTTATCCTTATATTAACCATTCCTCATATTTGGAATATTTTCCTTCCTTGCCTTCTCTTCTTAGAATCCCTGTCTTCCTTCAAGAATTCATCTCCCACAGGCCTAGAGGTGGGAGGTTCTAGGTTCAAACCTGGCCTCAGATACTTCCAAAATATGTGTCCCTGAGCAAGTCACTTAACCCCATTGCCTATCCCTTACCACTCTTCTGCTTTGGAACCAATACACAGTATTGATTCTAAAACAGAAGATAAGGGTTTAAAATTTTTAAAAATTCATCCTCCATAAGAGGTCTTTCTTGGTTTTTCCCTCCTCAAACACCTCAACACCACTAGGATGCTAGAGGCTTCTCCTCTAAGGTCACCTCCTAACTACTCTCAATGTATATTATATTTATCTATTTATGTACATATTAAATTTCTGCCTCTAGAATTTATGGACAAGAACTATTTTTTTCTTTTTCTTTGGATTCTTAGTATCCTTAGAATTAATCATAGTATCAGGACAGGACACGCAGCTTAATAAATATTTGTTGATTGACAGATTGACTGAAACTCGACAAGATTAAATAACTTGCCTAGGGTCACACAAAGAAATGAGAGGCAAAGTCAAGATTCGTTCCTGGTACTTTTGTCTCCAAGTCAATCAATCTACAATAATTTAATGGATGTCTAGTATGAGCCTTGTAATGAGGGAGTTGCTAGAGATTCAAAGAAAAAGATAAAATAGTCCTTGTTCTGCAAGATTTTATATTTTATTGAGGTAGACAACATGCATAAACATAATCCTATAAAAATAGCTATTAAAATATATGCAAAATGAGGATGGGGCATTGGGGAGTTGGGAGGCTCTGGAGGGATCATGAAAGGTTTCAAATAGGAGGCAGTTAATCTAGTTCAAACACTTCATTTTATCAGTGAATAAACCAGATCCAAGAGAGGCTTAAGTGATTTGGCAATGCCAGAGCAAATAGGATAAAGTATTACCACTCTCCTTCTGGTCGATGCCTACTTTTATTGCCTCTTTAATGGCAATCCCCCAAGCCTGGAATGTTCTCCATCATCTTTGCCTGCTAGTTGTTCAGATTACTTTCAAGGCTCAGTTTGAATCCTACTTCCTTCAGAAGGCTTCTCCTTCCCTCCACCACACTGCCACTGCATGCATTACCTTCTCTTTTTTTTATTATCTCCAATTAATTGTGTCTGTATCTAATTTGTACATAGTGTTTGAAAGTGGCATCGCAATGAGAATGTGATCTCCTTGAGAGAAGGAACCATATTTTGCCTTTCTTTATATCTCTGATACTCAATGCAGTGCCTGGAACATAATAAGCACTTTTAATTGTTGATTGACTAATCCAAACATTCATGACCTCATGCCTGAATCATTGCAAGAACCTTATGATTTGTCTCTTTGTCCTCAATCCCCAATTTCTGTCTATAATTTCAGATTATCCTAAGACACAACTTTCATAGAATGATTCCCTTTTCTGCTCTTAAAAGGATAGTAGCTTCTACTTGCTCATTGTAATAAATGCAAACTTCCATTCTCTGCCTTAACTAATTTGGTTCTTTCCTCTCTGCATGCATGACATCAGGGATCCCATACCAGTTAGGCAGACTAATTTCCAAGAATTTCCCCAACATGATCCCTATGCCACAATTAAACCAGATTCACCAGTATTCTTCAATCATTCATTCTGGTGTGGGGGAGAGTCTGGGCCTCCTTCTCTTTCCCAAAAAGTTAGTACAATGGTCAATTACAGACCAGATCCAATTACTGTTCCATTTCTGACCAAGGATGATTTGTCCTTCTTTAGGCAGCTTGGTGACCCTCTTTACCTAAGGACTTAACATAATGAGACTGTATTTAGTAAGAACACTCAATCAGACTCGGAGAACCTCCATGTTCAAATGATCCATCAGCCTCAGCTTCTCCAGTAGCAGGCATTATAGGTATGCAATATCTAGCATATTCCATGCTCTTGAGGTGACTCATCACTGTGGTCTTTCTGCTTTGGACATTTTTCACTTTGTCATTGTCCGTCCGAAAATGTCATGCCAGAATTGAACACATCAATTCAGAGATGGTCCAACCAAGGGCAGACTCAAGAGGAACAATGTCTCCTTCTTTCATTTGGAATGACTATTAAGCAAACAAAGACTGAATGAAAATTTCTGTCCACCAAATTCTTATGCAGGCGTCTTTCGACCACATCAAGTTGACTATTTAATATCCCATAATACCACACTGTAATATATGGAAAGTATCAATGAGAGAAATAAATGTTCATACCCTTAGTCACAAATGTGCAAAGTATCAAGAAATGTTGTTATCATTCAGTCATTTTTAGTTCTGTCCAAATCTTCGTGACCTCATTTGGGTTTTTCTTGGCAGGATATTACAATAGTTTTCCACTTCCTTTTCCAGTTCATTTTACAGAAGAAAAACTAAGGTAAACATCTTTAAGTGACTTGCCCAGGGTCATATATCTAGTAAATGGTTGAGGCCAGATTTGAACTCAGGAAGATGAACTTCCTAATTCCTAGCCCATTAATCTATCTACTCACCACCTAGCTATCCACCAAAATATTGGCTGTGAAATAAAGAACAATTACTCAATTCCACTTTCTCCTCCCTTCACTGTTGACTCATAGTGAGCTGATGAGCCATTAAAACCTCTAGTTTTCTTTCACATGTATTAGTGTTTAGGTCTTTTTTTCCCACCCCTTATTTGTGTAGTTGATCTTGTAAATTCAAGTATAAGACTTTAAACTTGTCCCTATTATATATACTTTTTATTTTATTGAGTCCATTGTCTCAGTCTGTCATTTTATCTGTCTCTCTATCTCTCTTTCCATCTATCTACACATATATGTTGTGTAGATAGATGGAAAGAGAGATAGAGCGACAGAATGTATGTATGTATGTATGTATGTATATATACATATATGTGTATGTATGTATGCAATACATACATACACATATATGTGTGTATATATATATATACATATATATATATAATATCATGTCAAGAAGTCCATGGTATAGTGGTAGAGTGAGGACTTGGATTGACAAAGAGTTGAGTTGGGCTCTTACCTCAATTACTTATTATGTATTATATGTGTATGTATAAGCATATGTGTGTATCAGATATAGTTATTTCTCCTAGCTTGATATCATTTTATCAAATTTTTTAAGCATGGCATTTATGTCTTCATCCATGACTATTTAAAATATAGTAATAGGTAGTATTTCTATAGAGCTGTAAGATGTGAAGGTGCTTTACATATATTATTTTGTTTTATATCCACAGAAAATTTGTGAGGTACGTGCTATTATTATCCTCATTTTGCAGAAGAGGAAATCGAGGCTGGGAAAGGTTGAGTAACTTGTCAGAGTTTGTAGATAGGAATTATTAGAGGCAGGATTATAACTTATATTTCCTTACTTCAAGTTTGGCATTCCACCCACTATGCTAAGGACAGATCCCTGAGATACTGTATGATAGACTTCCCTCCAAGTTCATTACTCTTCAGGCACAAACATTTTATCCATACATAATCTACTCGAGTCTTCATCTGTCCTTCACATTCACAAAGATGTCAAAAGAGATTCCATCAAATATTTCGCTGAAATTCTGACAAATTATGTCTCGTTCCCAACAATTCTAGTAACTCTAACAAACAAGGAAATAGGACTCATATGGGTAAATTACAGGACAGAAGGAGATACTTTTCCTCCCTATACCCAGGAAGTCACAGCCAGTGGGAGAAAAGTAGGCTCATTAGGAAAGAACAAAGAGAGTAATAACAGAAATCGTATTACCTACTATTATCATTTCCTCTTACATTAAGGGGTAGAAAACTACCCCATAAAAGTCAGTGTAATGCCATCTGTGCTGTTCCTCTGGCTTCTAGAAATAGTTTAATTGATAGGATAGCAGGAAACAAGATGAAACTTGATTCTAATTCCATTCTGTTCCACCTCAAAAGTCTCATCTAAGCATGGACCATACTTTGTATCTAATTTGAAAATTAAAATGTCTCTTCTTTTCATATCAGATTTGATTGGACTAATATAGTGAACATTTGAATGCCTGGCACCAGTTATGCCCCTACACAGTGGACATATTGTCTTGGTGACAAGTAAATAGCCTGAATATTATTTCTAAGTGTGTTCTTTCAGTTCTTAATGTGATTAGACGGGACCTTCAGGTTGTGAGCTTCTAATGGAGTTCCGTTAACTGATTTTGTCAGCAGTTCCACAAAGATTCCGTTTTTATAAGAGGAAGAGCATATGTTTGCAGAGGCCTGGTGGACGACGTTACATGTGGAAAGAAATTAACAATATGACAACAATCTTATAAAACTAAATGCAGCTTTGTTTTATAGCATCTCATTCCACAATTCCATTGAAACTGACAGGCCCAAGATCAATACTCCATCAGAGGAGATTGTCTGGTCGTCCTGAGACAACCCTGGCAGCATTCCACCCCTCGATAACAATACACAGCTATTGACCCACGAACAGAACAGTGCCTGCCTCACAAACTGCCCTGTTCCTCTCTAGTAATCTGGACCATCCTGATAGTCGCACACTGTCCCAGCAAGAAAGATGTCTCATCAATTTATTATATCACCAGGGTGAAAATCTTCTGATAATGCTTTCAGTGCTTTAAAATATGCGCCAAGTAATTCAAAACAAGTTTCAAGATGCTTCAATCGGCTCATTTTTGGTGGAGTGCTTATGTCAATTTGCAACCGTGCTACAGAGAAATTGAATATTTTGAGTCTTAATTTAAAATGTTCATCTCAAGAGGTTTGAATCTTCACTTTCAAGAACAATTGATGTCTTTTTCTTCCCTACAGGCCATTTTATATTCACTGTGCCAAAGGCAGGAATGCCATCCAAAGGGTATGAGACACCATCGGGCTGAAGATTTTTCAGAGAAATCTAAGATGAGAAATGAGTGAAGAGTGAAATGAGCTCTCCATCCTGGTGATTTCTGTCCCATGCCAAAGCAACAGGAAAGGTTTTGGCAGCATATGTGCCTACCCACCAGTGTCCATTCTGGGTTTGTGTGCTTCTATTATGTTTTCTTCCCTTTATACTACTTCCTTATCTGCCTTTTGTAAATATAGCTCAGTGGCACTTGGAAGCAGAAAAACAAAGGCTCTGTAAGCCTAACCTCTTTAAAATTGGAGAAAGGTTATCATGGTTTACTGAGTCACTCTCCCACTTATTTCACAGATGATTAGATGGAGGAACAGGATTGGAAGTGCCTTCTCAGAGTCATATTACTAGGTAATGACAGAGTTAAAATTAGAACCCATGTCTACTGAATTCTTGTCCAGGGTGTATTCCACTAAACCAGTGATGGGCAAACTTTTTAAAGAGGGGGCCAAAGGAAAGGAAATACTCATCTGTGAGTCTGTTTCTAAGGCAACTCTTTCAAAGTTTCATTGTGTTATATCCTACTCATTGTATTTGTCAGATTAAGAATAATGTCACATGGCCTGATAGAACATTTCAGGGGGCCCCAGTTGGGCCATCACTGCACTAAACTATTATGATGTTTAAGTCATCTACAGTAATGTTGGAGGTGGCACATAAGGAAGAGAGAAGGTAGGAAAAGAGTAAAGGAGTAAAATCTTAACCCTCATAACCATAGGTATGCAGAAAGACATAGTAAGTCAAATAGATGAGAATTTTCATTTCATTTTTTTTGACCCTTGCCTTCCATCTTGGACTCAATACTGTGTATTGGCTCCAAGGCAGAAGAGTGGTAAGGGTAGGCAATGGGGGTCAAGTGACTTGCCCAGGGTCACATAACTGGGAAGTGTCTGAGACCAGATTTGAACCTAGGACCTCCCGTCTCTAGGCCTGGCTCTCAATCCACTGAGCTACCCAGCTGCCCCCTCCATTTCATTTTTTGACTCCATCATCTCTTTATAAATCCCAATAATGAACCTTTTTGCAGGAGAGGGAGACAGAACTGAGATAGATTGAAGATGAAAGAATAACATAAAGCTGATGAATGTCCTTATACCTAAAAACAAAATCATGGGATCAAGAGCTGGATGGGTCCTTAGATATGAAAGGGCTTATTATCCAGCCAGAGAAACTGAGGCATAAAAAAGGGGAAAGAGATAATGATGAGAGAAAGGCTACTTGCTTTGAAGACATGGGACTTAGGTTCAAATCTCTCCTCTGATACATAGTACTGATTTGACTTTAAGTTGCTTAACATTCATGAGCCTCATTTAGCTCATCCATAAAATGAAGATAGACCAGATGACATCTGAAGGCACTTCTAGCTCTATTAAATGGCATTACCAAAATTATTGAAGTTCTAAGAAACAGAGCTTGGATTTGAACCAAAAACTCTGACTAAATCCAATTCCCTTTCCATGGAAAACATCATCTTTATAAACATCAGATAACATTATGGAAAGGGCCTTGACCTTGGAGTCTTACTTTCATGTAATATCTGCAGTGGTTACTTACTGGATGACTTTGAATATCTCATACTATTCCTTTAAATCTCAGGTCACTTATCTGTAAAGCAGGGATAACAACACTCAGATTACTAATTCAGAAGTTTATTGGTAGGATCAAATGGGATAATGAGAAAGAAAGTAACTACAAAAAATGAGAGCTATTTTTTATTTGGTTAACAAAGGTCAGGGAATAGAAATAAATTTAAATGTTAAGAGAAAAGCAGAAAATAATACAACTCCAGAAAGATATTATATCTCTCCTAGGGCTCACAGTAATTATACTGTGAAGCCTGTTAAATAGTATAATAATAATTCTGAGCTTTCCAAAATCTTCCAGCCTTTCATCAAAACTTTTGTGTATTCTTTTGGGGAAAGATATGCACACATACATACATACATACATACATACATGTGTGTGCATGTATGTGTAAAGAGATTTATATAGTCATCAGTGACAGCCCAAAGTCATGCATATTGTTGGGAAACACCAGAAATATAGCTCCTGGTGTCCTCACTGACAATCACTTGATCTCTTCTCAATCTTTGGGAGGATGTTAAGGAAGGTAAGCTCAGAAGCCAGAATTGTTGCTCATGAAGGCCTAGCAACCTTATTATTCATTAAGGCCCACCTTTTATGGAACCATTTGGAAAGTAAGCCTTAAAAAGAAAAGCTCATCAAAACATGACAGTGCTTCAGATTGATGTCAGGTGCCTCAAGTGACTTTTTGTTCCCTGGTTGGTTACGGAGAGAAAAGATCACTTATAGAAACATCTAATGCCCTAAGAGAGAAGGGTGTCTAGGTGGACCTAAACCACTGGCCCAGGAAATATGTTCATCCCCAATAAGTGACTCCCTCACTTATCTTTCTCACTGAGTATCTAGGGAAAATAAAGCCTCCAACCCAAAGGATCATGATAGGTAAATCTGAGACAGACTGAAGAAGAAAATAAGAGGAAGGGATTGTAGAATGATAGATTTAAGACTAGAAGAGACCGCAGAAGTCAGCTAATTCAAACTCTTTGTTTCCCAAGTAAGGAATCTGAGGCTCAGAGAAGTTTTGATTTGCCCAAGGTCATGTAGCTACTAAGTTAATGAGCTGGAATAAAGACCCAGGACCTGCTAACTTCAAACCCAGTGCTTTTTTTCACTTTATTGATAAGAAAAAGACAAATGGAAAACTTCAATTTTTTCCCCAATGTTTTCTTCTAATCTTGGCTGCATTATGTTCTAAAATATTTATAGCAGCTTTCTTTGTGGTGGCAAAGAACTAGAAATGGAGAGGATGCCCATCAACTGGGGAATGACTGAACAAATTGTGGCAGATTAATGAGATGAAATATTACTGTACCATAGGAAATGATGAGCAGATTAATTTTAAAAAAATTGGAAAGACTTACATGAAGTTTGGAAGAGTGAAACAAGCTGAATCAAGGGAACATTATATATAGAAACAGAAATATTGTTTGAAGAATGACTTGAGTGTGCCCATCTCCAGAGAAAGAGTTGGTAAATAGAAATAAGCAAGACACAGTTTTTGTATTCACGTATATCTTTTTTTTTTTTGTCAAATGATGTCTTCTCTAGTGTGGGGAGGGGAGAGAAGGAAGGAACTTTAATGAAGAAATTAATTAATTTTTTAAATAGGACAACAGGGAAGAGAAAGCCTCTAGCTCAAGCAATCCATGGCAAAATGGTAGAATAGAATAAGGATATATATTCAGGAAAACTTGATTTGGGTCTTTGCCTCAATTATTTGTTATGATCCTGAGTAAGTAACTTGGATACTTTTTATTTTTAAAATAAACTTCATAGTCATCTTTTCTTCCCATAGTGCCTTGATTTCCCTTTCTATTCTAGAGTTCTGTCTAGAATGGAAAGCTTTTTTGCCAAGAGCAGGATAAGGAGGACACTATTTCATTCATTCCCTCTGGCCCTATTCTGGCAAAGGTTGATTCCTTGAAAGAAACGCATTAGTCCGTGTTTAGGGAGTGTTGTTGGTAGGGTTTAGAATCTCAGTGCAAACCAGCAAAGATCAAGTACTGGGTAGCTGAGTTGTGAAGCTGGAAAGTATTCTGATATGCAAGTAAGAACTAGAAAGGCCCTTTGAAGCCACTGAGAACGATCATCTTATTTTACTTTTGGGAAACTGAGACACTGAGTGGCTAAGTGACTTGTCCAGGATGACGCAGGTCACTAGAGTCTAAGACAGAACTGAACCTCATTCTTCCTGATTCCATGTCCAACTCTGTTGACCACATTATACGGCAGATGAACTACAAACAAGACATTCCATCAAAGTCTGAGAGAAGGTAACTAAGAGGTGACGTCTGGGTTTCAGAATATATTCAGATTACCTTTATTCATTTCATTTCTGGACAGGGAGGGAACTTTAAGGTAACAAAGAAATTAGTTAATTTTAAAAAAGAATAAGGCAACTGTGAAGAAACTGCAGAAGAGAGGTCCTTTGGGTCAATTATAAGGTAAGAGAGTGCCAAGCTAAACAGAGAAAATTGAGACAAATCTCCCTTTGCTACTCTTAGTTCATCTATGAGTACATATATTGTCGCAGTTTCCTCATGTATAAAAATTGCTATAATGATGTGTAATTCATTTATTGTTGTTATTCAGTCATTTTCATTCATGTCTGACCGATCATGACTCCATTTAGGGTTTTCTTGGCAGAGATACTGGAGTGGTTTGCCATTTATTCCTCCAAATCATTTTACAGGTGAGATAACTGAGGCAAACAGAGTTAAGTGGCTTGTCCAGGATCACATAGCTAGGGTGGCAAAATCTGAACTCAGATCTTCTGAACTTCAGGCTCAGTGCACTATCTACTTTGCAACCTAGCTGTCCTATACACTTCAGTGGGCTGTTGTAAAGATCCAGTGAGATTATGTGTCTGGAATTTATCTACATAATTGTCTTCTATCCCACTTTTAGCAGATGTTTTCTCAACTAAAAAAAGGAATTAAAAATTTTAAATGCAAAAATTACTCTAAATTGCCACTATGGAAGTATAGAGTCTCCCTCCTGGCACTCCAATGGAGCTTCTGAAGACTGAAGAGAGCAGATATAAAATCACATACAGTACTTTATAGTCAAAATTTGGAAAAAGAACGTGGTTAAATATGGCAAAATAGAAATTAAAATATCTTCAAAACCAGACTTCTTGTCATTCTGAACCCTTTTGCTCATTCACAAGGAGAAATACATTCATTTTCAGTTACCAATATGGCCTTAGAAAATCATTACTAACCTCAATCAACTCTCCACAACTGAAGCCAGGGAAGAGATCCTTAGATACCTTTTGGTACTCTTTTTTAGATGGCAGATTCCACAACAAACACCAAAAAGGATAAATTAAAATCGTGCTTTCCCCTAATCAGGAACTGCCATCTTCTCATAACATCTACATTGGGTAATGAAAATGTTTTTACCTGAAATGTTCTCATTACAGAACCCATCTAAACTATGTCAGGGTTAAGGACCATGAGGGAAGGCAAAGAACGCTACCAGGAAAATGCAACCATTTTATAGCTGTCCAAAATCATTAATTGTTCCTAGCCTTCAGAAGAGTGGTTAAGTTATTTTTCCTGTCTCTTATAAATGATGGAATAGCAATGACCAGCATACTAACTCTAGGGAGTATACAGCAGAGCATGGAGTCATATTGAATGAGTAGAAAGTAGTAGAAGGAGGAAGGGAGAGAGACAGACAGAAAGACCAAGACAGACACCAGAGAGACACAGAGATGCAAAATAGAGACAGAGACAATATAAAATCTGAAAGACAGAGATATAAGCACAGAGGCAGAGCAAGACAAATAGAAACAGAGACTGAGACACAGAGAGATGTAGACAGACACAAAGAGGCACAGATAAAGGCAGAGAGACAGACAGATAAAGAGACAGAAGCAGAAAAAGACAAAAGATAGATAGAGACAGAAAGAGAAAACAGTATGTTTTCCATCACTGAGTGGAGCATGTGAGAGAAGAGTCCATGTCCGGCTCAGTAAAGATGGGAGGAATTGAAGTTAGATTCTGAAAAATTGGATCCCTTTTCTCCTAGGTTTACTTAATGACTGACCTCATCATTCAACTGAAATTTGTATGGGACATTCAGAGAAGACTAGCACCTCTAATATAAGGGCTTGCCAAGCCCTTTTCAGGGTTACTTATCCACCTTTGGTGTCCATCTCTCACCTAAATCTCACCAGTGGCTCCAAGAAGCTTTAGCATGCACAGCAGCCATACTCCAGGAAAATCATGTGAGCAGATGGGCTAAATCGAGTTAAGGGTAACCAATAGACCCCAAACAACCCTAAACATGTGAAGGCTTCCCCACGCAAAATGGGCAAATTAAAACAATTTGTGCCAATAGCCATGAAACTAATGCCAAGGTCATCCACTGCATCACAGGCTGTTGTCAGTCATCTCAACTTTTTGTCTTGTTAGTGGACTTCAGTGGCTCTGGAAGAGAGAGGGAAGCTGACAACTTTATGCAACTCTGCCTCCCTTAAATCAAATTCATCCATAAGTCAAGACATCACCTGTGATGTCACTGTTCCTCTTTGAAAAGGAAGAATGAACAACAATAATGAAAGAGGACAAATCTCAGTATGAAAAGAGAAGTGTTGGCAGCTAGGTGGTAAAGTGGATAGGGTGCTAGGTGCGGAGTTAGGCAAAGCGGAATTCACTTTATCATCAGTCATATCATTGCTATGTGACTCGTGCAAAGGCACTTAACCATGTCTGCTTCCTTTTGCTTGTGGTTTCCTCATCTATAAAATGAACATGATAATAGCTCCTACCTTCCAGGGCTGTAGTAAGACTCACATGAAATAATAATTGTAAAGTGCTTAGCACAGTGCCTGGAATGTAGCAAATACCAAATAAATGTTAGCTACTGTTATTATTAAGCATGGACTCCTTGGTCAGGCTAATGGCCAAATGAGTTCCCACATATTGTTTTCAAGGACTTTTTTTCCCCTGTTTCTCCTTTAAAGATTCATTTAAATATGCCATGCCTGCAGGTGAACAACTCTTTGTGAATCTGTGAATGTACTGGAGCTGGCATGGTTGTCGTTGTCTTTTTTTTCCCCTTTCTGGGTTAAATGAGGTGGCCCTCCAAATTAACAGTGCATCTAATTGGGCACAGCGGGAGCCAAGGCTTTTGTCTATGCCTGTCCTCTTCCTGCTTAGCAGAGAGTAGCCAGTGGGGGGCCCGAGTTATTATCAATGAAGAGGAAATGAAAATGAAATCCCCTTCACATTTCTATCTGCTTTTTAAATGAGGGTCTCTAAAATAAAGACATGAAGGCTCCACTTGCATTTATCTATTGTTTATTTATTCTCTGGCTATATCCTGAAATAACAGAATTAATGGAAAGAATAACACCTCTAGAGCCAGAGGACCTATGTTCAAATTCTGAGGTGACCTTGGGCAAGTCACTTAAATGCAAGGACCTTAGCTTCTCATCTATGAAATGAGAAGTTTGGATTAGATGGCCTCCAAAGCTTCTTCCAGATACAAAATCCGAGTGTATGATTTCATGAATCTGAACATTTCAAAAGCCTTTCTTTAACAATCATTTAATCCGATCTTTGTTCCCTCATTTTATGGATTAGGAAACCGAGACTCAGAGGCTAAGTGATCTGGCAAGACTACAAGGCTTTGGCAGAGCTAATACAAAATCTCAGCCCCCCTTTGCTTCTATTCCAATGATCTTTCCACAAAACTGTGTTATCTCACAAAATATGAGATTTTTGGCTCTGGGACTTAACCATTTTTTTTATCTTGGGCATTTCTTTGGTATTCATGTGCAATGAAGGGTTTAAGAGAGATGATCTCTATGTTCCCTCTCAGCTCCAAATCCACCATCCTGACAGGTACTTGGCTAAGAATGAAACAAAGTAGAATGTGATGAGGAAAAGAAAGATTAAGATAATGGCACCTAGGACAATTGGAGGAAGGAGAGATCAATACTTACTTTGACATGCAAATAAGCAAAGATTCCTTTGATCATTATTTTTACTGAATTTTCACATAGGTCTAAATACAAAGAAGACAAGTGGGGAATCAACAATTTAATGCCTGCTTTAGGGAGCTAATTTTTTCCCCCTTACTCCAATGTAACCTGGTAGTTTCCAAGACCACGATTATAGATGAGTCCTGCTGTAATGATGTTAAACTACCAGGCATAGTAGTCTGGGGTCTGATGCTCTCGAACAATCAATCAATATTTATTACATTTGTACTATGTATCAGGCATTCTGCTTAGTGCTGAGGATACAAAAAGAGACAAAAGATATTCACTGCCCTCAAAAAGCTTACAATGTAATTGGGAAGACAATTTGCAAACAAATATGTATAAAACAAAGTTTATACAGGAAACAGGAAATAATTAAAAGAGGGAAAGAACTAGAAATGAGAGGTATGGGAAAGCTTCCTGTAGAAGGTGGGATTTTGGTAGGACTTTAAAGGAAGTCAAGGAAGTCAATAGTCAGAGTAGAGGAAGGAGAGTATTCTAGGACTGTGGATAGCCAGGAAAACAATGCCTGGAATCAAGAGATGGTGTGTCTGGTTAACAGAACAGCAGGGAAGCTGGTGTCACTGGATCTAAGAATACAGGTTGGGGAGTAATATGTAAGGATGATGGAAAGATTGAAGGGAGGCAGGTTCTGAAGGACTTTGAGTGCCAAAGTCTTTTATATTTGCTCCTGGAGGCAAAAGGAAACCACTCTCAAATCTGATGTTACAGTGGTAACAGCATTTTACATTTAACTCTGGAATTTACACGTTAGAAATATTCTTTGCTCCTGAATCCCCTTCCTCTGATCAGAGGGCTCCTTCTAGAACTCTGATTTAAGGAAGATACCCTATCCAGACATATTTTCCTACTCTCCAGGTCACACAATGTACATTCTCTATAGTGGCCCCTTCTCAAGGTCATCTCTATTCTCACTATTTTCAGCTACTTTTATTTTGTCTTCTCTCTATTAAAATGTAAATTTCTTTAGGGCAAGGATTGTTATTCTCTTGGATTACATTTTTAGGCCTACTGCTTAGTGTAGTGCCTGGCACACAAAAAGGTAATTAATAAATGCTTGCCTTGTTAACTGACCCTATATAGTTTATAAAGTGCTTATATCCTGACCACCCTTTGAAGAAGGCAGGGCAAACATGATTCTGTCCTTGATGTAGGGATGAGGAAACTAAGGCTTAAAGAAAAATGTAATAGCTCGCCCAATTTAAACAGCCAAGAATCTCAAATCCAGTGAGACAGTAGAGTGTAGAGTCCAGAAAAGAAAATGGGAATGGAAGAAGGAAGATCTGAAATTCATCATCATCTCTGCCAACCTAAACTAATTGGCCAGATAGTAAGTGGAGGGGTTAGGATTTAGACAAAGACATCCCATTTCTAGGTCTGGTTCTCCTTTTGCCATTTCATGCTACCATTCTCTGGAAAGCTTTAGGCAAGGGCTAAAAGTCTACCTATCTGGGATGCTATGGAAATTTTTTCTTTCAGTGAAAGGTTGAATTTGAATGACCTCTACAATCTCTTATGACTATGAGACTGTAATTCTAACAATAAAGGGGAAACTGAACAAAAAGCTTACACAGTGAATATATGCTGTTTGGGTTTTTAACTACAATTGGTCCGACTTTTAAATCAAGGAGCTCCCCCTACTGCATAAAAATGTTTTTTCAGCTATGAGTTCACTAGTGAAATAGAGCCAGTTATACAAAATTTTTCTAATGGAGAAGAGAAAGAATTGCAGGTCAGTTCAATTTCATTAAGCAAATATATACATAGAATGGGTAAGGCACTGGAGAAAGTTCTAGTAATAGAGAAAACCATGACACATTTCCTGCCTTCAAGAAGCCTACAGTGGTATAACAGACACTGGGGCATGTGCACAAATGCTAGACAAAGTATGTTCAGAGCAGAGAAGACATCTAAACAAAGTGCTATGTAAATTGGTTAAGGAAAGAACAATTCAACTAGGGGGAACAAAGGAGGATATTTCACTGAATCTTAATTGCAGAACTGCAGAAATGAAAGGGAAATCACAGTATATCTCAAAGTAGGATGAGACAGGAGAAAGGATAAAGTTGGAGTCAGAAAAACTGGATTAAGACCTCAGTTCTGAAGCTCATTGCTTATGTTAGCCTTAGGCACCTTACAACTTCTTTGGCCTCATTTTTCCTGTTGATATAATGAAGAGGTTGGATTTAATGACCTCTTAGTCATATCTAGCTTGAAAGTTATCTGGTCCAACCAGTAGCAGAATAATCTTCTTCCCTGTAACATCTCCCACAGGTAGCCATCCAATATTTGCTGGAAAATCTTCTTCAGAGAGAATATCTACTCTCTCTCAAAACCATTCCTTCCACTTTTGGACAGTTCAAATTACTAGAAAATTTCCCCTACATTTCCTATACCAATCTTATTATTACTTCTGTCCATTCCTCCTACTTCTATCCACTGAAGCCAAACAGAATAAGTTCTTGTTTTTATAGCAAATATTTCTAATAGAGGTCTAATTTATCAAACATAAAGAGAACTAAAAGTCAAATTAGTCAACTAAGTCAAATTATTAGAAATAAAAATTATTCTCCAATTGATAAATGGTCAAAGAATATGAATAGGAAGTTTTCAGATGAAGCCATCTATAGTCATAGGAAAAATACTCTAAATTGTTCTTGATTATAGAAATGCAAATTGAAACAACTCTGAGGTACCATCTCATACTTATTAGAATGGCGAAAATGATAAATCTTTGAAGTGAACTATAAAAATTGAGACACTAATACACTTTGGGTGAAGTTGTGATCTGATCCAGTCATTCTGGAGAGGAATTTGGAATTACACTCAAAGAAGTCTAAAACTAGGCATATGTTTTGACTATCTAATAACATTATTAAGTTCGTATTCTAAAGAGATAAAAAAGGGGGGAAAGGGTGCATCTGTACAAAAATATTTATTGTAACTTTTTTGGTAGCAAAGAATTAGAAATTGAGGAGTAGTCCATCAATTGGGGAATAATTGAACAAGTTATGATATGTGAATTTGATGAAATACTATTGTGTTATAAGAAATGACAAACAAGATGATTTCTGGAAAAATCTGAAAAAACTTACATGAACTGATGCAAAGTGAAATGAGCAGAACCAGAAGAACATTGCACACAGTGGCAGTAATATTTTTTGACTAGCAACTGTGAATGACTTAGCTTTTCTCAGCAATGTAGTGATCTAAGATAATCCCAGAGATTCATGATGAAAAATACCATCTTCCTTCTAAGAAAGAAGTAATAGAGTCTGGATACAAACTAAAATATGCTATATTTTCACTTTCTTTCTACCTTTTTTCCATTTTTTTGTTTAAGGTCTTTTTCACAAAATGCCTAATATATAAAAATATGTTATATGATTGTACGTGTAATATCTGTATCAGATTGCTTACCACCTAAGGGTCAGTAGAGAGGGAGGAATTAATGGAGGATGAGAGGAGGGAGAGAATTTAGAACCCATAATTTTAAAATATCAATATTAAAAGTTGTTTTTACATGTAATTAGGAAAAAACAAGAAGTTTTTAAGAAAATAATAAGTTCTTAAAATATAGTTAGTGTTCTTATTGTCAGGTTAAACATCATTAGTTCCTTTAACCAATCCTTATGCAGAATGGCCTTCAGTCTCACTCATAATCCTTTATGCCCTCCCCCCTTTTGTCAATGGCCTTTCTGAAATGTGGTAAAAAGAACTGAAGGCAATATTCCAGATACCTATTAATAAGAGAAGAGGGATTGTCACGTGGACTGTGTCTCAAAAGAGTCCAATAAGCTAAGATATTACGGAATCATTGGTAGGACATTGAGGTGGAAATATCCATTATGGACATCTAGTCTAAATCAAGTTAGAGAAAATGGGAATGGAGGGAAAGGAGAGGGATAGAGGGAAAAGGAAAGAGATAAACACAGACACAGTTGATAGATAGGTAGGTAGGTAGGTAGGAAGATAGATAGATAGATAGATAGATAGATAGATAGATAGATAGATAGATAGATAGATGATATAAGATAAAGTTTGGAATAAAACAGAGAGACCTATGCTCACCAAAGGTCTTTGCCTCTGTGATAGAGGATATCTTGTGGTAAAACCAATTCCAGGGAGTTTCTGTTAATAATGTAGCCCCACCCCAGAATCTTCCATTTTCAGGTTTTTTGGACTGATTGCACTAAGTTCTAAATCATTGCAGATCCTCCTAAAATGAGATCCATAGCTACTTAAAAATGGCTGGCCTACTCATTCCCACAGAGGGTTAATAGAGATAAAGAATACCTATCATTGAGTCTCCTAGGAGAGTCATATAAAACCTAGATTTCATTCATCAGTGTGTGTGTGGGGGGGGGCAAGAAATATCCACAAAGATGAGACTACATAGCCATTGGAAATGTCCAATTTTAACTATGCCCAAAGAGTGCTAAAAGATTGCCTGCCCTTTGATCCAGCCATACCATTGCTGGGTTTGTACCCCAAAGAGATCAGGGGAAAAGACATGTACAAAAATATAGCCACGCTCTTTGTAGTGGCAAAAAATGGAAAATGAGGATATGCCCTTCAATTGGGGAATGGTTGAATAAATTGTGGTATCTACTGGTGATGGAATACTATTGTGCTCAAAGGAATAATGAACTGGAGGAATTCCATGTGAACTGGAAAGACTTCCAGGAATTGATGCAGAGTGAAAGGAGCAGAACCAGGAGAACATTATACACAGAGATAGATACACTGTGGTAAAATCGAATGTCATGGACTTCTGTACTAGCAGCAATGCAATGTCCCAGAACAATTCTGAGGGACTTATGAGAAAGAACACTGTCCACATTCAGAGGAAGAACTACAGGAATGGAAACACAGAAGAAAAACAACTGCTTGAACACATGAGTTGATATGGACATGATTTGAGAAGTAAACTCTAAACAACATCAATACTATGAAAATAGGTCTTGATTAATGACACATGAAAAAAACAGTGGAAATGCACATTGGCTAAGGGGGGCTGGAAGGGGGGACAGTGTTGGGGAGGAAGAGAGTAGGGACATGAATCATGGAATCATGAAAAAAAATTTTTTTCTAAAAAATAAAATAAAAAAAAGGAAATGTCCAGTTCCCCCTAGCACAGTCCCTTGTATGCAGTAAATAGAGGTTTTATACATGCTGAATTGAATTGAATTGAGTTGAATTGAAATTAAATCCTCTCTTAGTAATTCGTTGCTTACTAGTAGTGTTATCCCACCCAGATTCCATGGGCCTTAAGAGCAGGTACCATATTCCTTTAGTTAATAATAATGAGAAAGAAATGAAGGAATATTCATGAAAAAACAATTAAACAGTGGAAAATAAAAAGATAGAACTTCATAGTGCTATAGAATTTCATTTCAGACCTTTTCTAACACTAAGATATGTTGGACCACTACATGCTACTTTGATCTTGACCTCATATTGAAGCATCAAAGTTTCATGTGCCTGAAAAGAACGTCCCAAGGTCACATTGTATTCAGTAAATTAACCATAGGAAAATGGTTTTAGGCTCTTTGATGCTGTTGTATTGTTTACTGCTGCTATTGTTTCAAAGTACAATTTAATGTATCTCCCATTCATATAGGCATAGATTTATTCTAGCAACCCTGACAGTTTAGCATTCTCTGAACCTCTTAGCTTTGCTCAACTTAGAGAAAACTCCTCCTATGGCCAAATGAATAGTGACAGACAGTCCAGAAATAGAAGATCAGAGGAGATGCAGAAAACAACTGGGCCTTGCTTAAACCTATGTCAGGCTGTGCTGAGTCTTAAGTTGTCAATTCATCATATTTTCTTTTCACCTAAATTGATGCAACAAAGTTAAGGAATCTTAGGCAGCTGAGAGAGGAAAGCAAGTTTTGCCTCACCTTCTTTCATAGGAATATTCAGCTTCCTGAATATACACAGAAATGCATTTGTACCTACCCAGACATTCAGGTCTGAACCCTTTTCACAGAGGAGAGGGACTGTAAGAGTTGCTGAGAGCTTTTCAAAGGTCAGTCACAGTAGACAAGTAATATCCATCTCAATGTTCATCAGATGCTTGTCCAGGCTCACAGTGTGCTCAACTCTGATTGGTTTCTCAAATTCAAATTTATTCATTAACTTAGGGACTTCTAGCAGAGATATAACTAGGGTTGTATAACAAGTTTTGGCTCTGGTCACCAAAATTTAGAACAAATTGACAGTATTTACCCTCCTTCAACAGATAAAACCAACTGAATTTAGCAATAAGTGAACAAGAGTAGGCATTGAGAGTCAACTTCCACTTTCAAAAGGAGACTCTGAAATAGGTAGATCATCACCTTATCTGTAACTTAGAATCTGAAAGAGTTACCTGAAGCACTTAGAAGTTAAATAAATTGTCCATAGTCACACAACCAATGTGATTCAGAGGAAGGAGGTAAGACATGAAGCCACATCATACTGGCTCTAAGACCACCTATCTACTATGTCCTACTTCCTCTCTTAGTCACCAAAAATAATTAGTTAAATAGGAACTACCCAATGACTCCTAACCTCTTACTCTTTCTTCCACAATAGTGGTGTTCTCTCAGGACATCATGCAGTCTCTTTCTTTCCCACTATTACCTAAAACTGAATTTGTTTTTAAAAGTTGGTTTAAGAGTGATTTGCATGGTATTCATCTTAGGTCCAGATTATAAGTATTCCAAAGGCAAAAATAATGTTAAATCCAACCCTGACTCCCAGAACAATTTTTCTCCTCCTTACTCTCCCATTGCCATGTTCTTGTACATGTCCATTGATATACTCCTCTATGGCTTGACTTCCTTTGTTTCTGAGATTTGGAGCAGATGTGGATATTTTGTAATTGGTTCTGTTATCCAAACCTTAGGATGAAGAGAAGTCTTTTTGAGTCATTTTGTAGCTAGACTGATGATATTCAAAAGGTACTAGTCAACCACAGCATGTTCTTTTCCTTGATTGTTACTTCTTCCAGCTGGGCTTCTATTCTGGCAATAGAAGAGAGAGTCCTAAAGAAGGAGTCCTTGGGTCTTCCCCATCCAAGGTTGTCATATGAAAAATGGCCTTAACGTTTTTTCTTCCTAATTTTAGGTTTAAGAGATTAGAGATAGCTCTGACCCTATGATCTTTGAAAGGGTAAGAAAGTTAACCATCAGGACATCTGGAAGTAGAGCACATGCTAGGTTTTGCAGACAGCCAATCTAGGGACAATGTATTGATTACCAGTGACCTTTGAGCCTCAGCCCATTGGTAATGACAATGTAGGTTTATTCAGCAATCATGACTAATGCTGTGTAGAAATTATGTTAAGTCTAAACCTATTCTCACAATGAAACAATATTCTCCTTTATGGTATTGGATGGAAACTTTATACTTTCCAAACTTCTTGTATTTTTTTCAAGTAAATATTCCTTTGTAAAAGCTAACTGATGTTAACCAGCCAAAGGGGACTGAAATGCTTCACTAGTGGGAAGAAAACATCAGAATGGATATTTAAGATGATAGAAATGAGTGAGAGAAAATAATTTAAATCCTCAGGCCTCAAGTATGTTAATAGTCACAAACTATGCATCTGTTGTCTAAGGACCAAACTAATCCATTTGGAGAGGTCCATTAAAAGATAGTCTGGAGGGTGGCCAAATTTTCAAAGCCAATGGTTTCTGAAGACCATTTCCCAAGTCATACAGGCAACGTAAAATGCATTGGTGGAAGAAGTACTGATGTTGATGAAATTACAGATCCTCAAAGTCTTAAAGTAAGTAACAATGATAGTTTAGGATTTATGGGATTGCTAAATGAAATTCTTCTCCACATCATCTAATGGAGAGCTCTTTTCTTTCCCATTAACGGGAGTGCCCAGTCTCGCTTCCCATATTAAACCATTAAGATGTCTAATCTATCATGTAAGCAATTGTTGTTCGGACTCAGCTACATAAAAAAGAATCAGAAATCAATAGAGCTTGTGACCTTTAATGAAACTGACATTTTCCAGGACATATCAGCTGCACATGCTCTACATGACTGCCCGCTCTTACCACTTGATATCTGTCCCCTGAGTTCCATTGCACGATTATAGCTCTATTGATGTCTGCCAGTGCCTAATATTCAGTGATATTTTTTTCTACTTTATGACAAAAAGGCAAGGCTCCCTGGCCCCTGAAGGAAGAGAATAAAAACCTTTGGAAAGGATATCATACTTTAGCAGACAGACTCTCATGAGGAGGTCCATGCCACTTCTGAGGCTACAGCTTTAGCTAGGGGAGACCAGAACCAATGGGGACACTTTAAATAACTTCTATCCCTTTAGGAAAGAGGGGACAAAATACTCTAGATACTTATGGAAGGGAAACAACTTCTATCTCATTCCAGCTATTACCCATGAGAGACTGACCCATGACAAAATTGGCAAACTGACTATCTTGCCCTAGGCTCCTTTTTCCCACCCTCAGCACTGTTCTTTCTTTTAAAAATTTCCCTTCCTGCATCTTGTCCCTCATATTAACCAGTATCTACCCTCTCCTTTCCTAGTGTCCCTTAAATAAAAGAAAAGGAAATGCCTCAGAAAGACCCTCAGTGAAGGGGAAGCTGGGTAGCTCAGTGGATTGAGAGTCAGGCCTAAAGACAGGAGGTCCTAAGTTCAAATCCGGCCTCAGACACTTCCCAGCTGTGTGACCCTGGGCAAGTCACTTGACCTCCATTGCCCACCCTTACCACTCTTCCACCTAGGAGCCAATGCACAGAAGTTAAGGGTTTAAAAAAAAAAGAAAAGAAAGACCCTCAGGGAGGAAGAAATAAACATGCTTGCCAGCAAAAACTGGGTTTAAAATATAACCACAATTAGGTTATTCAGTGATTTTACTTGACTTACAGGTTCATAGACTTGGGATTGGAAAGGACCTTATTGGCCACTGATTTCAACTTTCTTATTTCATAGATAAGGAAAACTTATCCAAGGTCACACAACTAAAAAGGGACTGAGTCAGGAGTCTAAATCATGTTTTCCTAAAACACTGTGCCATCTAGCTGTCTGTATGGCTTGAGTCATATTCTCAGGTTACCCTAATGATCGAGGGACAGAGGAGTTTTTCGGGAGACCTTCGAACACCCAATGCTACACACAAACAGGGAAATTTTGTGGGGAGTTTAATTCCTTCAAGAAGAAGCAGCATGAAGCTACACAGATTCATGTAAAACTTGGGGTAAAGAAAATACCCAATACTAGTTGACAAAAGCTGCTATGACTACTGATAGCAATTAATGAAAAGGATAATCCAAATTCTCAGAACTCAAGTATGTCTATAATTATTAACTCTGTCTCTGTTGTCCCAATAAATACTGAACTTGGCTCCAATTTGCTGTGGAATGTGTACTTGTAGCAGGAGAGGTACAGATATAATTCTAGTCAGCCCATCCCTTTCATAAGACAGTCAGCCTCTTTGCCCCTTCTACTCACCTCTAGACAAAAGTCTCCTTGGAGAGAGGTGGGCTTCATTTCATCCATGCTTCCCCACATGTAGACATTTATTTAGACATACATATATCTATGTGAATATATATACATATATACCTCTTATACATGAAGCTTGCATATTAATAATTAAAATAATATAGCACTTTTATTTACAAAAAACCCTCTAAATAGATTATCTCACATTCTTACAGGAGAGAAATAGCTTGAATAGAGCATGATGATTTTAACTAATAACTGAATTTAACAGCTCTGATTATAGGAATCAGTGTTGAATAATGGGAAGTGCAATGGCTTAGGAATTGGGGAACCTGGTTTCTAGTCTTGTCTCTGCAACTACCTCATTGCATGTCTTCAGGAAATTTATTTATCCTCTCTAGATTCCAGCTACCTCATCTATAAAAGTTTAGACTAGGACTAGATGATTTCAGATATCTTTTTCTGCTCTCCAGTTCTAGGCCTGAGATGGAATGCATTTCTTTTTTCTTAAACCTTTACCTTCCATCTTAAAGTCAATACCATGTATTGGTTCTAAGGCAGAAGAGTTGTAAGGGCTAGGCAATGGGGTTAAGTGTCTTGTCCAAGGTCACAGTTAGGAAGTGTCTGAGGCCAGATTTCAACCTAGGACCTCCCATCTCTAGGCCTGGCTCTTAATCCACTGAGCCACTCAGCTGCCCCCAGAATGCATTTCTGAGTAGAAACAAGGTTAGATTTGGAGTCAGAATACCTAGATTTGAATCATTCCTCAACATATTCCTATGTTGGAGGTCTTGAGAACTTCTCTGGACTTTCATTTCCTCAGATGGAAAATGAGGGGGTTGGACTGGATGAAATTTCTACATATATATATATATATATATATACATATATATATATATATATATATATATAGAGAGAGAGAGAGAGAGAGAGAGAGAGAGAGAGAGCTATAGACCTTTATCCTGTAATTCTAAGAAATGTGTTCTGGAAAACCAACAAAAAG
>NC_058130.1:51891076-51920219 GCF_016433145.1 Gracilinanus agilis
TATATATATATATATATAGAGAGAGAGAGAGAGAGAGAGAGAGAGAGAGAGAGAGAGAGAGAGAGAGAGAGCTATAGACCTTTATCCTGTAATTCTAAGAAATGTGTTCTGGAAAACCAACAAAAAGTATCCCCCCAACCCAAAAAAATAACTCTTTCAATCTTCTCTCTACTCCCAGGATCCACTTGCAGTTGTTCCACCCCGACATCTGTGTCTGACATGTCCTTTTGGCTCATAATGAGCTTTCATTCAAGTACCTGATCAATAGCTGAAACCAGCCAGTCTGTCTTTCTTAGTTGTTTTCTCTATCTTGAATCTGCCAAGATAGATTAGGCTATCACCAAGGTCACTCAATATTCTAGGAGTGAATGAAAAGCTATCTAGTGGACTTTTTGGAAGCCAAAACTGAAAAGAGCCAAAGACCAGTGCTAAATTGTGTGTTCTGTGACAGATTAGATTTGCATCAAGGTCAAAGAGACCATTCTTTTTCCTTAAATGAATCTTTACAAACACCTGAGTGGGTGACTTGTCCATCAACCCAGTTTGAGATCTTTGTAATACAACAGATATTTATAAAACTTAAAAGGCCAGCTGCACAAGTCAGGACAAGATACATGATCAGAAGTGTCAAGGTCAGTGGCCTGAGTTCTTTCTGACATTGATGGGAGGAAGAATTCTACATGAAATTCTTTTGATATAGTGACATCTCTTCAGATGGCTAGTTGTTGTGTTTTTCAAAATGATCAGGGAATCATAGATTCAGATTTTTAAAGGACCCTTAGCAGTCTTCCACTCACATGGCTTCATTTTATAAAAAAAATCGATGCCTTTTGTTTTTAAATCACATTTATTTCAGAATTTATCCTTCTCCTTTTACCTATGCAGTGAAACTTCCTTAGAAACAAAGGTTTAAAAAGAGTACAATTTAGCAAAAGCAACTTTTATGCTGACTACCCCTGTCTGTACATATACTCTATCAAACTCATAAATCCCACATCTGCAAGGAAGAGAATTTCATATTGTTTTCTAGAATGGTTGGGCAGATTCACAGCTTCCCCAACAGTGTATTATTGTGCAGATCAGCCTATAATCCCTGTAATGTTGACTAATTCTAAATATTGCCATCTTTGCCAGTTTTCTGGGTATGAGATAAAAGCTCAGAGTAGCTTTAGTTTACATTGTTCTTATCATTAATGATTCAGAGTAATCTGTTAATGGTTTGCAATTATTTCTGAGAACTTCATTAAAATCAGTTGATGTCATTAAGCAATGAATTGCTCTTTGTCTTGTGTATTTATCATGATTCCTTATATTTATCTTGCATATCAAACCTTGTTGGTTTTATTTGATGCAAAGATGTTTTATTTTCCTCCTAATCTCTACTTTTCTTTCTTATAACCTTGTGATCTTACTTGCACAAAAGCTGTTTAAATTTTGTTATCAAAAGAATGTTTTATTTTTTGGTGATCTCTTCTATTTCATTTTTGGTTAAGTATCAAGCTATACTTGTCTTCTATTTTGTTAAATATACAGGTATGTGGCATGTAAGTTGCACATTTTTAAATGTGTTGTTTGCCTAACTGCCTTCCAGTTTTTTTAACATTTATTAATATTCATTTTTAGTAAAGTTAACATGGTTACATGATTCATGCTCCTACTTTCCCTTTCACCCCTCGCCCTTCCCCCACCCCTGGCCCATGTGCATTTCCCCTGGTTTTAACATGTGTCATTGATCAAGACCTATTTCCAAATTCTTTCCTAAATGTTTATGCTTAGGTTTATCCAACCCTGGAAGATTTCAAATATCTCTTCTTTTGAGCAACTGATGGTACAGTGGATAGAGCTTTGGGGCCTGGCATCAAATATCTCTTTTTGCTCCACAGTTCAAGATCTAAGACAAATTCCATTTTTAGTGGACTAAACAGAGGGCTAGATTTAGAGTCAGAAGACATAGATTTGAATCTTTTCTCTGCACAACACTGACCAGATATTTTTGATTCTTACTTAATTATTTTGTTCCATTGATATATTTTTAAACCATACTAATATTTTTGAATATGACTGCTTCATTAAACAATTTCAGGTCTTATAGCATTAACTACTTTGCATTGTTACATTATTATTATTATTATTATTAAACTGAAGTAAAAATGATCACAAAATTTAGTGGGAAAAACATCTAGAATATGAAGGGAAATAATAATAATAGCTTTTCTGTATATTCTAGGTGGTTTTTTTCAAGTGAATTTTCTTTTTTCTTTTTTTTTTTACTTTGCTATATGCAGAAATCCTTTTACAAATTAATTAGTTTACTATTGCCATTTGTTTTGCAGGCACATTCTAACCATGAACAATTATTCTCCTTTCAATTATTTAAGACATTCTTCCTTTAAAGAATTGTTTTTGGCTTACATATAATTTATTAGAATGATTCATATATATTTTAGGCAGTTTACATCTCTTTTGAATGGAATTACCTTGCCTATTATTTCTCTTTGTGTGGTAGTTCCTTCATAAGACTGATTTCCTTATAAAGAAATAATTTAGCACACAGAGGATTTGTTGTGTCCTTCCTGTTCTCCTCTCTTTAAGTTTTCCTTAAATCTTTAGCTCTTAAATACATTTCTTATCCCTTGTTGATCATATTTTGCTTGACTCTTTTTCATTTCTTTTGAACTAATAGACTATAAAAATAAAGCCATTTTATTATGCATTTTATACTAAGTAATAGTACTTACTGATATTTAGGGTATAATTCTATTTTTCAAATTATTTACAAGTTGGTTTTCTGGTCAACACCTTTTTTGTTTCAGTTTTTTATTGTTTTTGTTTTTCTTTTTCAAGAAGGGCTCAAATATCTCCATTTTATTGAGAGTTCAATTTTTTTTTCATTTATAGGCTTATATATTATGTCTATTTATAGCTATGTTTGTCTATATGGTAGCATGAGCTCATTTCCTTTTCAAAATGTTCTATTTCCTGCTCTTTTTTATCAACTTGTGTTTGCAAAATAAGATTGAATCATTTGTCATTTAGAATCATAAGCCAAGACTTGTAAGGGACCCCAGAAGGTACCTAGCCCATTGTCTAATTTTACATATGATAAAATTGAAAGCCAAGAGTTTTTGAAAGTTTTCTTTTATTTATTTGTTTAGGCTATTACTAAAATTTCCAGGTATCCCGTTCCTTCCCTCCCCTTTCTGGAAAAAGCATCATTTGACAAAATAAAATAATAAACACACATATGTATTTATGTATAAAACAATGTCTTGTTTGTTTCTACTTACTAATTCTTTCTCTGGAGATGGACATATACAAGTCATTCTTCAAAAAAATATTTGTTGTTCTATATAACGTTCTCCTGGTTATGCTCACTCTTCATAATTTCATGTAGGTATTTCCATGCTTGTTTTTAATTGACTTGCTCCTCATTTTAAATGACTTTCCCAAAATGCTACAAATTGTAAATTTAAGAGGTAAAATTTGAAACAAGTTGGACAACATAATCAGTGCTGTTTTCAGTATGCCATTGTGCTGGATTTTCCTGTTTAAAAAATCTCTCTCTGTGATTGTCTATAATCTGCTACTCAGATTTAGATTAATCATGATCTTCAGAGAGTATTTTGCCCCTTAATTTATCTTTGTTCATTCTGTCAATGTTTTAATTTATATAAAATCATATTTTTAAAGATGTAATTTTTTTTCTTCTCCACCACTAATTTTCTACAATTTCTGCATTTTTTTTGTAATTAAATCCAACATTCTTGCTTCTAGAACTTCTACTATTTTGGATCCACTCATCATTGTTCTTTCTAGTTTGTGTCTCCTATTGGAGCCTTAAACTCCAATAAATGTTAGAATTTCTCTTACATTCCTCAGTCAAATTCCTAGAAAATGCCATTTCTGTTTATTGGTACAATTTCCTCTCCTTTCACTTCTCATTGCCTTATAATGTGGCTTCTGATCATGTCAGTCAAGTAAAATTGATTTCTCCAAGGTTAGCAATGATAACTTAATTTCAAAATCTAATAGCCTTTTATCAGTGATCTTTCATCCTGGCATCTAAGTAATATTCAACACTATTGATCATTCTGTCCTTTTAGAAACTGACTCTGTCCTGGGTCTGAGGACACTACTCTCTCTTCCTATACTCCTATGTGTATGGATATTCTTTCTTTTATTTTGCTAGATCATTATCCATACCTTTCCCCCTAACTTTAGGTGTCCTTGAAGACTCTATCCTTGGCCTTCCTGGCTTCTCACTCTCCATACTATCTTAGTGATCTTATCAGTTTCCCAAGGTTTAATTAGCATTCCTATTCAGATGATCCAAAGGCCAATATATTCACTCCTATTTCTTCTCCTGAGTCCCATATCAACAGCTGCTTATTGAACATTACAAAATGGATATTTCATAAGCATCTCAAAATCAGTGTACAAATAGAATTCATTATATGTTTTCCCTGAACCTATATCACTTCTGAATTCTTTTATTAGTCAAGAACACTACCATATTTCAAGTCAGCCCTGGATGACTTCCACCATCTACTGTCTCTGCATTTATACATGTGTTGTTTAATTTAAATGAAGAAAATCATGAAATAATCCTAACTCAGTCCACTACAAATTTATGCTACATGGCCTCAACTGGGCCTTTTCTGCTGCTAGGTAATCCTAATATACTTTAGGTAATATTTATATATTACCTACTTTAGGTAATATTTACCTATAAAGTACTTTAGGTAACCTAATATACTAGGTAATCCTAATAATATACTAATATAACATAATACTCTTTACGTATGAATATATGGTGCTTCTGGATTGGGCCTGATAGAGAGGTGGCCCAAGGTCCTCAGATGGTTGAAGGACCAAAGCTGAGTAGGTAAGTGAACACCAAGGTTGAGACAGTGAACACTAATTCACTAGAACACTACAGCTCAACCAAACACCAGTTCCCACCTACAGTGCCCAGAATTAGGTGATCCAATGAGAGGCTGTGAATAGAATTACACAGCTTCTCTGGCTGTTTGTTCTGGGGTTGGGTTGATAGATAGATGTTAGGGTTGATTGGATAAATGTTGTTGATAAATGAATAGATGTTGATGATGAATGCATAACACGGTTGGCTGCGACTTAGCTGAAGTATTCCCTTCCCCTAGATGCCAGAATATTAAACTGATCTTCAGGATAAAATCAGCCTTCACCTAAATGGGCTTTAAGAATTTAATTATAATAACTCAGGGGAAGGATCATGATTGAGGAATGAGGTGTTGGGAATCTCTGCTAGACTAAAAATGATAGAGATGGACAATCAATCAATAATCATGTTGTATTACTTGGCTGGAGAGATGCCTCTCTCTCTCTGGCCCTTGTCAGGCCAGGCACGTTGGCCCTGACCAATGGACTGAGGGTTGATGAAGTTCTTCTTTTTAATCAGGTAATTGGTACCTATCTCACAGCTCTATTCAGTAGTTGATAATGTGGTAATCAATTAAGCAGGATACAAGTAACTTGAGCAGGTTGCTTGGCCTACCCACCTAGCCACCATGGGTCCCCTTCTCACAAATGAGAGACTGTTCACCTCAGCTCATGCCTTTTTATAGTGTTGGCAGCAACTGTCTTTTGCCCCTTGGATCATGCCATCTGGATAAGGTTCCAAATTTCAAACTATTGATTGTCAACTCAACTTGCTCTCCAATTTCTTATCAGAAAATGATATTACATTCATCAAATCACTTTCCTAATCTCTGCAGTAGATCTTCTAAACTTTTCATCCTTCCTCAGATCTCTCATGATTTATTCTCTTCCACCTCCCCTCTCACAAAAGAATTTTACCACGTTTTAGAGAAAAAAATTGAGTGCATTCACCACCATCTCCCTTTTATTCCATCTTTCTCATCTCCTCTCACTCAGATAATGTCTGCCACTATCTCTTCCTTGATTCCTTTCTCACATGATGAAATGACCTTATTCTTTAAGACCTACTTAAGAGATCCCATTCATTTCTATAGCTTTCAAATTGCCTCCTCTATCATCCCTACTCTATCACTCATTTTCAGTCTCTTCATGTCTACATGCTCATTCCATACTGCCTGCAAACACATCTATGTATCCCCCATCCTCAAAAGCCCCTCATTTGATCTTTCACTCCCATCTATTATCCATTATCCTCCCCAGCTTTTGTGACTAAACTATTTGAAAAGACTATATACAATAATTACCTTCAATTTCCCTCCCTTTCCTCTCTTTTTCACCCTTTACAATGCATCTTCTCACCTCATCATTCTCCCAAAATTTTCTCTCCAAAGTTACCAATGACCTCTTGGCAAATCCAATGGCCTTACCTCATTCTCCTTAACTTCTTTATGATCTTTGACATTTAACCATTTACTTTTCCTTGATATTTTCTTCTCTATATTTTTAAAACATCAGCCTTCCTGGGTTCTCTTACTATCTCACTGCTCCTTCTTTGTCTTCTCTGATAGATCAACTTCCAGATCATACCTTCAAACCATAGGTATCCCTCAGGATTTTGTCTGGTGTTGTTTTCTCTTCTCCCTCTATACTACTTCAGTTGGTGCTATCATCAGCTCTCATGGATTTAATAATGATTTATATTTTGATAATTCTCAAATCCACTATCCTGCCTTACTCTGTTGGTTGATCTCCAATCATGCATCTCTGACAGCCTTATTGACATCTTGAACTAGTTGTCAAATAGACATCTTAAACTCAACCTGCCCCAAACAAAACACATTGTCTTTCCCCTAACCCTGACTTCCCTAATTTCTTTATTATTGTTGAGAACAACACCATCCTCTCAATTCCTCTGGCTCACCACCTACATGCCATCCTCAAAACTACACTATTTCTCACCAACACCCCAAAATCTGACCTTTCTCCAAGGCCTGTTTAGTTCACCTTTGCAACACCTCTTTTATATGCCTCCTTCTCTTCTTTAACATTGCAGCTAGTTTGGTGTAGTCCCTCATCACCTCAACATTGGACTATTGCAGTAACATGCTGAGTATCTTACTGCTTCAAATCTCTCCCCACTCTAATCCACCCCCCCCCATTTAGCCACTAAAGTGATTTTTCCTAAAGCAGAGATCTATACATATCATCCCCTCACTTAAAAAGATTCAGTGTTTCCTTATGGCCTTAAAAAACAAATGCAAAATCCCCTTTTTGGCATTCAAAAACCTCCATAACCTAGCCTCCTCCTATTTTTCCATCTTCTTATACCTTAAACTTTGATATATATGCTTAGGTACAGACACATCATTTCTCAGTTCCAGATGTTTTTCTGACTATTCGTCTATGCCTGGAAGGCAATTCCCTCTCATCTCTGCCTACTGCCTCAACTGCCTTCCAAAGTTTCCTTCAAGTCTGAATTAAAATTCCATTTTTCTGTAGGAAGCCTTTCTCAACCACTCTTAATAATTTCTTTTTTATCTTGAACATAGCTTGCTTATACATATCTCTCTTTTTGTTGTCTCCTCCAATGAGAATGTGAGCTCCTTGAGGTCAGGCACTGTCATTTTTCTCTTTTATATCCCAAAGTTTAGTGATCCAACACCATAATTGCCCGGCTCTACTGGATATTCTTCATCTAAATCAATGATTTTTCTCAAGTTATGTCCCAGCATAAACTTACTGTTCTGGGTGTGCTCTAATAATTGTTCAGTGGGTGAGTTTTTTATAACTTTTCACCTTTCTTAGCTAAACCATCACATGGGAGAACAAGGGCTAATCACACTCAGATATACCAAAGCCTCAGATGAATATGTCCCAACATCTCATGCCTAAAATGTTTATTTCCTTGAATATATTTATATTATTTAGGAGAGAATGAAAGCTCTCAAAGACTTCAAATCATCAAAACCCAAATGAATGAATTTTTAATTGCAGAATTTCAGACACTCTAACAGACTATGGAATAGATTTTTAAGAAGAGAAGTATTCCTGGAATCATTCAAGACATATATCTTATTGGTAGCTGCTCTATGCTATCCACTTATAAAACCAACCCAAAGGATAGTCAAATAGGGGGAAAATATGTCTGATGATACCCTCCTTTCTCCTTCTCTTGGAAATCTAATAAAAACTAGATTAATTTCCTACTATATGCACGGTACTGTGCTGGGCACTAGGGGTACTAGAAAACAATTTTAATAAATTCAATTTACATTTATTAAGTGCTTTCTTGTGAAAGGAACTATAGTAGACATGGGGGATACAAAAATAAAATATAAATTGTCCCTGTCCCCATGAAAGAACATTTTACAGAGGCAGGGGCAAGGAGTATACTAACCACTGAACTCAGCCTGAGAATGATTGGAGGGATGAGACAAAAGTAATTTGTCCAGAGACATTGTGCTGTTTTAGAAAGAAGTCTCAGAATTCTTCAACAATTAAGAAAAACATAATCTCCAGATACAATCTCAGTCCTCCTGGATAAGTTCTTCCATTAGAACCGAGTACCTTACATATTGCTAGTCAACAGAGGTTATATAATGGCTTTTTATAAATAACCTTTAGTCTGTAATTGGGAGAGTTACTTGAAATTATACAGTTTTGGAAGATGTTAGATAAACATCATTTATCTATTTCTCTCCTTGCTTAGTTCTGTAGACAGGAGCAATACTTCCTGCTTTCAAGGAATATATACACTCTAATTTCTAAGTAGTTTCTATTTGTTCTTTCTTCACAACCTTCTACCCAGGAGAAAGTAATAAGTCTAGGAAAACCAACCTAATACTAGCTCCATTGGCCTTACCCTTTCTTTTGCCCTAGACCATGTAGCCTTTGGGCAGGTAAAAAGAAAACACTTCATATTTTCATCAAATATTGTAGAACCATAACAGAGCATTTATACTTCACAACACTGAGATTTCCACTGAGCCTTGAAAAGCAGAGAGGCAGTTAACACAAACGTTCCTGAGTAAAGTCAGTTTTCTATTGGTTAATAAATCTTTTTATATTAAGGTGAAGCAATAATCATCATTTTAAACAATCATGTGGAATGTGCTGGCAAAATAGCTCATTTGGAAAGAACATTATCTGCTTATGAGTTCCTTGGAGAGTCAAAGATGGAAGGTGCTAAGTACAAACCTACTGTTCTGGTAGTTATGTTATTACTAGAGCACACGGAAGCAAAATTCCCATTTTAATAGCATAATGAGAAAACAATGCAAATTTTGATTAAATAAAAACAGAGAATACTTATTACAGCCACACGCATTTCTCATTTCCTTTCTAGCTTTGAGGAGGATTCACAGGAGATATCTCCAACCATCTGTAACACCTCAGGTACCACTGAGGGCACTGTTTAAGCTCTGATAATGTAAATACAACTAGAAAGAAAATCATTGCTTGACCTCCATTCCAGCGATTCTTTATTGTCATCAAGTAGTCTGTTTGGCTTATAATGTACTTTGTAACTGACCATCTCTTATATTTCCAATCTTCTTATACTTTAATCACCCTCATTTTCTCTCTAATTCAATGACACTGGCCTCCTTCAATACATTCATCAATCAATCAGTATTAATTTAGTGCCTATTATGTGCCAGGCACTGTACAAAGTGTTGGAGATGCAAATAAAGAAAAAAAAGGACAAATATTGCCCTCAAGGAGCTTATAATCTATTCTCCTTGTTGCTCCTCTCATAACAAATGTCATCTCCACACTATAAGCACAGGTCTCTTGTACCCAGAATTCGTGCTTATTTCATCTTCACCTTTTGACTTCCTTGCCCTCTTTCAAAACTCAACTAAAATCCTACCTTTTGTTCTAAGCTTTTCCCCCATCCTCTTTAATACTTTCCCACTAAATTATCTTATAATAATATACCATTAGATTATTATCTTATAATAATTATATGTAATACATCTATATATAAAATTATCTTATGATAGTATCCCAATTGATTAACTCTAATTCTTATCTTACTTATACATACCTTTTTTGTATGTTGTCCCCTATATTAGACTGTGAGTTCCTTGAGATTGGGGACCATGCTTTTGTCTTTCTTAATATCTGTGGCATTTGGCACTCTATCTGGCACATACTAAGAACCTGATAAATGTTTGTTTACTTGACTTTCCATAAGGCAATATAGCATAGTACAGAAAGATAACAGCTAAAGAACATTAGTGTGTACTTATAATTTCTAATGCTTAACAATCATCTATTAATATTTTACTATGAATGATCAAGGAATAGTGTGCAGAAAGTTAGTCCCAAAGGCAAGAAAACCTCAGTTCATATCCCACCTTGGATAAAAATTTAAAATATTTGTTGGCACAAGCCACTTAACCACTCAGGGTTTTAGACAATCTCTTTAGAATCTCTAAGATTCTAAATGATAGAGGGGTTACAGTTATGCATTGGAAGACTTGGGTTCTCTACCTAGGAGTTCCCTAAATCAGAAGTCAGATCCTTATTCAGAATCCCTATACCATGTCTGAGACATTGTGCTAGATTTCAGTATCACAAAGGCAAAATTAAAGCAGCTAGTTCCTACTAATGCTGTCCTAGGGGGATACAACATGTACAAGTTAAGTAAACACAAGTTAATTTGAAGAGAAAGAAGAGAGAACATCTTGTGTGTATGTGTGTGTGTGTGAGAGAGAGAGACACACACACAGAAAGGCATGGGGAGAGAGAGAGAGAGAGAGAGAGAGAGAGAGAGAGAGAGAGAGAGAGAGAGAGAGAGAGAGAGAGCTAATCAGTAATAACTAAGCAGTTTAAGATTAATGAAATAATTCTTAAAATCATCATTGAATGGCGATGAGTATCTTGAGAGGTAGAGGCTATGAAGCACACACAAATTCCAGGTCTGGGAAACAATATCCTCAAAGATAGAGAATCAAGAGATGACTTGCTGGGTACAAGGAATAGTTTATAGGACAATTTAAGTAGATAAAGAGAATTGAACCCCAATAGAAATTATTTCTTATTCATTCATTGGGATGAAATTATCCACACTACTCTTTGATTTAGTTTAATTCAACAAATCTGTTTTAAGCACTTACTATGAGAAAGACATAACACTCCCTATTAGGGACACAAAGATTTTTTTTAATGCCTTAGCCTGAATTTACAATATTTGNGAGAGAGAGAGAGAGAGAGAAAGAGAGAGAGAGCTAATCAGTAATAACTAAGCAGTTTAAGATTAATGAAATAATTCTTAAAATCATCATTGAATGGCGATGAGTATCTTGAGAGGTAGAGGCTATGAAGCACACACAAATTCCAGGTCTGGGAAACAATATCCTCAAAGATAGAGAATCAAGAGATGACTTGCTGGGTACAAGGAATAGTTTATAGGACAATTTAAGTAGATAAAGAGAATTGAACCCCAATAGAAATTATTTCTTATTCATTCATTGGGATGAAATTATCCACACTACTCTTTGATTTAGTTTAATTCAACAAATCTGTTTTAAGCACTTACTATGAGAAAGACATAACACTCCCTATTAGGGACACAAAGATTTTTTTTAATGCCTTAGCCTGAATTTACAATATTTGGGGGTAAATCAGAGACTTTGGGGGGTGTATATTTGTAACTCTAACATAATTCCATGATTCATGTTCTTACTCTCTTCCTCCCCAACACTGTCCCCCCCCTCCCTGTCCCCCTTAGCCAATGTGCATTTCCACTGGTTTTTTCATGTGTCATTAATCAAGACCTATTTTCATAGTATTGACATCAGTAGGAAAGTCTGGATTCAAGTTTCATGTTTGGAACATACTGGCCAACTTATTTAACCTCTAATTGCTCTAGGCTACTCTCTGACTATAGCATGCCTGGAAGATGCTACCCTTCTTTGGTAGAGCAGTTTCCTAATGTTTGAGTTCCCTGGGCCAATGAAATCATAGATTAATCTCTTCCCCTGGAATTTAATTCCATTCTCAATGAATGGATTTGATGAATAATAATTATTTCATTGAATTGATTTTTATAAATTTTTGGTTTATACTGTGGAGATATTCCTGAAACTAACAGGTCTATTTTCTATCAACTACTTTACTACATACATGCACTGGAAACAGAGTAAGCCTATTTTCAGAAAAAAAGCCAATTAGGAGTGTGCTGTGAATCAGAAGTCTCTTACAATCCCAGAATCCTTCACAGTATTCAATGGCTGACTTTTCTGAACTGTGCCCTTAACAAATGCTACCTGAAGCAGCCTAAAGCTGTCATAAAACAACCTTATGGTTAGCCATTGTTATCAAACTTCCTGAAACATCTTGTTTCTGTGTTCTACCACTCCCTGGAAAAGACTGCTCATTCTCCACCCCCAACTCTTCCCCAAACCTCTTTAAGGGAATTATAAGTATAAATTGTCCCTCTCCCTCTAAGGCTACTGGGGTTTCATTCTAGATGTCCCCAACATTCATGTCTAATATTTTCCCTTTTAATAAATATTTTGACTCAACCAGAACTCCTTTATAGTTGAGGTTTTTAATGGCTGACAATACCCAAGTTTGGCCATGTATCCAATATGGAGTTGTAATCCTACTGCCCTGTGTCCTCACAATGAGGACAAAGGATGGAGCCAGATAGAGGTTCAGGAAAATTTGAGTATAGAAAAATTTAATTTTATGTGAGGAATTAGGAAAAGCTTCATAGAGGGAGCAGCACCTCAGCTGGACATTGGTGCTACTTTTGCCCTCTGTCAACCTGAATTGAATTAGAATTAGCCTTCTAATAAAAATTAAAAGTGATATGCACACCTTCAGTTTTGTATTTGTCTAGAAATCATGGTAATCTACCAATAATGGCCTTATTGCTCCCAGATAATTCAGCTCCAATAGATAGTCTCCAACTCAAGTGACCAAAACTAGGGAAACATCTATTTCCTTTTAAAATAATGAAATTCCAAACAAATTATAAGAAGGAGCAGTCTCAAAATTCAAAATCATTGCTTTGTGGCATGACTCCTCTCCGGAAGATAGTTGTTTTTCTTCATTGCATCAAGGTTATGAATTTGTGGATCATTTAAAGATCACTATAAAATAAAAGCAGGTCAAAGTGAATCAGGGGTCAGAGAATACAGATACATTAAAAAAATGCACAAATGACCTCATTAATAATAGCTCCCCTCAAAAAAAGAATGCTCATTTCTTGTTGTTAAGCATCTGAGTGCTTTTAAATTCCCAGATTGAAATTTTTAATTAGATTATTTTTTCATTAACAAGCAGAAATAAACATTTGGTACAAGGTATACCTTAAAGCTCAAATACTAATATGGAACTGTGATTTGTTTCTCAAGTTCACTCTAGTGGTTCAGACTGCAACTCATGCCTGCCCAACCTATAACATTCTTTAAAAAAAACAACTTGCTTTCTATCTTAGAATCAATACTAAGTTTTAGCACAAAAGTAGAAGAGTGGTAATGGCTAGGCAATTGGGGTTAAGTGACTTGCTCAGGGTCACACAGTTAGGCAATATCTGAGGCCAGATTTGAATTTCCTACCTCCCATCCCCAGGCCTGACACTCTATCCATTGAGCTACTTAGCTGTCCCAACCTATTTCACTCTTGTATATATTCACCCAAAATTCATTACAGATGGGCCAAAAAATGGTTGGAGCTATTCCTTATTTTATTCAGACATATAGAGGATATAAGTTGAGCACTTTTGACATACTCTTGTCATTTCTTCCTTTCACCATCTTCTCCTCATGCCATCATTCTTTGATGATATATTTTTTTCTAATTTTATGGAGTTCCTCATTGCTTATGCATTAAAACCTGTTCAATCCATTATGTGCCTGCCTATCCTTTGCTCCCTAAATGATATTTATTTTTAATTCGTTGGAGAAATTTATATTCCATGCCTTATTGACATAGAAATTGATAGAATATTGATGTTAAAAATATGGGCCTTTCCTTTCATGAGAAATCAAAAGATATTTTTTTAAAGTTTAAACCCTCCTAAAGCCAATTCATCTTGCTCTCCTGTTAAATTTGTGATCAATTCATGGGTATTTCTTTGTTCCAGAGATACATACTAATGGACAAGATCTATAGGTAATTGAGGTAACAGATGGTCTCCATCAACTTGGCCTTTCCTGAATGGATGGTCAAGGCAAACTCCTTTGATTGATTAAAGATCTCTTTAAGGATTTAAAATACTCTGGAGCTTAATGCTATCAGCACAATGACATTTGCAAACAGGAGCATCTGAAGGATCTCACCATCCACAAATAATCCTTAGGTCATAAGAATAAGAATCTAGAATAAGAAATCTCATAGCTATGCCATTTAGTAACTGTGTTAATTTTGGCAAATTACCATCTTCCTCAGTCTCAGTTTCCTATTCTGTAACATATCTGTAACATAATAAATCCTTTTCTTCCCCTAACCACCAGCATTGTGATGATCAAATCAGATGTGATCATCAAAGGAGTGAATAGGCTTTGTCAATGCTACAATGTTTTAGATGCATATATGATTATTTTAGTTTCAATCTTTCCATCTTTATGGGAAACTCACAACCTCCCACATGAACTCCTTAAGGAAACCTCTAATTTATACTCATAGAAAACTCCCTGGACAGCTTTTCAACTTCTTCCCATTCATTGTTCTTAGTTCTTCTCGAAGGGCATCCAGTAGCCCTTCAAGTATGTCAAGGTATAATATTGCCTTGGAGTCTTCGCCTGGCTAAACAGTCCTAGTTCCTTCAACTGATCCTCATGGGATGAACTTGAACTCCTTCACTATATTTTCTGTTATCCTCTGGATACAGATTACCAATATCATCTCTAAACTCTGATGCCTGGAAATGAAATCAGACCTCCAGATAATGTAGAACCAGAGCAGAATTTAATAGGACTATCAACTCTTTCTTCCTGGAATTTTAAGTTTCTCTTATTGTAATCCCATATTTTATCATAATTTCTGACTATCAATGTAACCTTGTAGATTCATGATTAGCTTTCAGTCTATTAAAGTCACCCAGATTTTTCCCAAATAAAACGCTACCTATACAATATTTGCTTTACATAAAAAGTATTTTGATGTCAGCTGTTACATATGAAGAGATAACCCTTGCTTAACACTCATCATCATATATTTAAGTTGAGTGTCATGTTTACAGGATGTTATAAAGTGATAGTTGAAAATGAGACTGAATTAAAATCTTTGGTTTATAAAGTAAATATTCCCAGTCATTTTCAAAGATTATTGTCAGTTTATTCAACTGTTATGATTGGTTAAAAAATAATCGTTGAATTGTGATAACTATATTGAGAGTTGTAGAATATACTCATCTGGGAACAAAGCTGCTGGTACCAAACAATGATAAATACACTCTGCCACTGTCCTCACAATACAGGCTGCACAGAAAGAAAAAAGGGAAAAAAGCAAAAATGCCAAAGAATATTTTCCAACTAGTAGCAGCTGGGGGAAAAAGGTCACCTTGAAAAGATAAAGAGTTTTTCTTTAAAGAGAAGATGAAAGGAACCTATTGAAATGAATCTATAGTATTAATGTCACAGAAACATCACTTCATTTTCTTGTCTGATTTCATGAAATAAAGGTTAGCGATTATAGACCAAAGCAAGAGTCAAATTGCCAAGATAAGTAGAGAGCTGTGGTTATCAAAGAAGTTCTCTTAATAAGGAAGTAGGTCTGGAAAAGCTAAGAAAATCCCTGGCACCAATTCATTTTACACTCTTGAAGTATCTTTGAGATCCTATTCTTATAGGTTTTATTTGGGGTTGGGGGATTGATTGTAGGGGAGGAAATAATCCATTAAATATCTTTTTTCCAGCTATCTATAAATTTTATTATGTTTAGATCTTTTCCTAAAATGAGCATTGTGATGAGGGAGAAAGTTATAGAAAGCTTTGAAATCTGGTATGTATTAACAGACTCAAATAAATGTCTTTAGAAATTTTTTTTTGTATTGGTCATCCCATATGAACACAACCTTACCAACATAAATGTTATTTGGTATATTGTGCTTACTGCACATGTATAAGACATGATTATGCAAAATTTCTTTGATTTTATGAATGTGGGGAATTCCTAGCATGAAAATCCTCTTTAATAAATACATATTATAACACCTCTGATTTAGTAAACAAGACTTAAAGAGTTGTTTGAGAGAATTCTAGGTTAAGAGATTTTTATACCATCACAGAGCTGGTAAATATCAGAGGCAGAATTTATTTTATTTTTTTAAACCCTTAACTTCTGTGTATTGGCTCCTTGGTGGAAGAATGGTAAGGGTGGGCAATGGGGGTTAAGTGACTTGCCTAGGTTCACACAGCTGGGAATGTCTAAGACCAGATTTGAACTTGGGACCTCCCGTCTCTAGGCCTGACTCTCAATCCACTGAGCTACCCAGCTGCCCCCTCAGAGGCAGAATTTAAAATGAAATCTTCCTAACTTGGAGTCCATAATGGACACTTTAAAAACATAGTGGATATATTTTAATCATTTTAATTCAATAAGCACTTATTAAATTGCTACTATGGTCTTCTCACTGTGTTAGGCACCAGAAATACGAAGACAAAATACAAATAGCTCCTGCTTTAAAGAGCATTCATTCCTGTGGAGGAATAGAACATGTATGAAGAGAAAGTAATTTAATAGTCTGTGTGCTGGATGGGGGTGTATACACACAACAAATGAAAGTAAAGGGGTGAGAAAGGTGAGGGACTAACAGCTAAAGAAATCAGAAAAGATATCTTGTAGAAGGAGGCATTTGAGCTGAGCCTTGAAAGAAGAAGAAGATTCCATGAGGCAGAGATAAGGAGACATACCAAGCACAGGAGGAGGCAACTTATGCAGAAGTATGGAGGTTAAAGCATTAAAGAAATGTTTGCCATTTTTTGGATTATATAGCCTATTTTTGTTAACATTTTTCATTAGAAACACAATAAAACAAATCATTAAAACCCTAAATAACAGTAAAGCCTATCATAAAACAGGGTTCTGCCTTTAACAAGGCAGAACCAAATCAATTATGAGACTCAGAATCAAAATATGCTTTGGTGTGTCCTGTCCCAATCTAGGTCTGCCTAAAAGGCCCTCTGCTTTTGATTCTTGTCCCTTGACTCCTCTATTTCCCCTCATTACTGTCTTCCCCCAAATACAGAGTTAAATTTCCTTTCAATTAAATCTCTGCTTCCTTATACTCCTTTCATTTCTTTACAAAGTCAGAAACCTAGTTGCCCCTAAATGACAATGCAATCTGGCTTCTCCCTCTAGTATTGGACATATCGCCTCTCATCAATTAAAAATACTGAGCCAGGAAGAAGAGTAAACAGGCACCCTGCTCTCTGTTGTCACTTCTACGACATCCTTCTGCCACCTTCCTCTTTCTTCAACTCCACTCCATTCATACAGGCCTTCCTATCTGATTTCTGTTAGTAGTTATCTACCAGCCCCCTGGTCATTCTCTCTCCTTTCCTAAAACAGCATGGCTTATATTCTTTCCCTTAATTGAGATCTGTCATAATGCTTGGGGTCTTCAATATACATGCTGATATCCCTTCAAGGAATCTGACTTCTCTGGTCACCAATTCCTCAATTCCCATGACACTCATCTTCATTCCAATGCAGCAACACACTGGAAGGATCACATTCCTCATATGATCAACCACAAACATTCCACTATTACAACCTAGAATTCTGAAATTACTTTCTCTCACTATAACTTAGGCTTCTTCCTCTCCCTTTTCTTCAACCTCACTAACAATCATCGGCATCCTTGCTATTTGCTCTTACCATTCCAACCCTACTTATTTTTCTAGTTTATCAGCTCTTTTCTGATTCATTCCCCATATTCTAAAATCTTGACTCTCTAAGATCAATAGTATACTAGTCTATATTCTCAAATTCTTTGTCCCACTGTCCTCTCATTTCCCATTCTTTTCCAAGATCAAATCCTAGGGTTAATATTATATACTTTTCTGTTTCTGCTTAATTCCTGTTGAATACTCTGAGAGGAAAATATGCAATCATACTGATCAGCATTTTTTAAACCCTTACCTTCTGTCTTGGAGTCAATACTGTGTATTGGCTCCATAGCCAAAGAGTAGTAAGGGCTAGGCAATGGGGTTCAAGTGACTTGCCCAGGGTCACACAGCTTGGAAGTATCTGAGGCCAGATTTGAACCTAGGACCTCCTGTCTCTAGGCCTGGCTCTCAATCCACTGAGCTACACAGCTGCCCCCATTGATCAGCTTTAATACCAATTTATACTACCTGCTCTCAACTAGGCTCTCACTGTTGCATTCATATTTTCTATTCTTAACTGAATCCCATTGATCTTTCCACACGATTTTTCCCAAATCTTCTGTTCTCTCTCCCACAAAACCTAAGTGATCCTTCACTACCAACCTCTTAACCAACTTGCTTCACACTTTATCAATAATATTAAACCCATTTATTGTGAATTCCCACTTTTTATCAGAATGCTACATTTAAATCACTTAACCTAGCCCCATAATCTGACCTTTCTTCTTCTTGCCCAATAAGGAAGTGTCCCTTCCCTTTCTCAAAGCCAACTCCTATACATATGTGTGTGTGTGTGTGTGTGTGTGTGCATCCCTAATATATAATTTTACCACCCTTTTCTCTCCACTCTCCTTCTAGCTCTGCTGCATTTTATACATTCTCTCTCTACTGCTGGAGAAAAAAATGACAACCCCATCACACACACACAGACACACACAGACACACAGACACACAGACACACACAAATTAATTAATTCTTTGATTTTAAGCTTTTATTCTATGTATATCCTCTCCCACATAAAAATTAATAAGAAAAAAAAGACATTTCTACTTCTTTCCTCCAATTCCTTAACTCTCATTCCATTTATTTCTCAACTCTGAAAATCAGACCCCCTGGGGCCATCCTTTATTGAGACTGTTCACACCAGGGTCAAAAGTTATCTTTAAAACTGTGGAAGTAGGAATGCAGAAGAAAAACATATGATCATATGGTTCGATGGGCATATGATTGGGGATGTTGACTTTAGTTGATCACTCTATTGCAAACATTAATAATATGGAAACAGGTTTTGAACAATAAAACATATAAAATCCAGTGGAATTGCTCATCACCTCCAGGAGAGGGGATGAAGGAGGGGAGGGAAAGAATACAAATCATGTAACCATGGAATAATATTCTTAATTAATTAATTTTAAAAAATTATATTTGTCAAATAAAAGATCTTGTCAATCTACATCCTTCATTAGTTTTCAGAATCCATTGCTATTCATCCTACTCTCCTAGAGCCTCTTTCTTCCTTGATATTTTGAGAATCTTTTACTTGTTCTCTTTCTTCACTATAATCTGTGACCAACCTCCTAAAAATTGATCACTGTCTTAAGTCTTCTCCTCTTTCTCTTCTCTCTGAAATAAAATCCTTCCTCCAAAGGGAGGTAGATTGTTTGGGAAAGGCCTAGATTGATGGGAGATGAGAAACACCTACCCAGAGACCTTCCCAGGACCAGCAAAGCACAAAATCCTTGGGCTTTTGAAATCAAGTTAATTTTGTTAATTTGGGTCAAGGGAAAGGGTAGGAAGAGTCCTAAAACTACAGATCTAAGCTTCTACTCATCTCATGAGAGGTTGCTCTTTGTTGCTTCTATAGGTCCTGCCTATCCACTCCATGCTCTTAATTAAACCCCAAACACTATCTGACTATCCACTACTCTAAATACCCAAATTATCTTTAAGAAGGACAAAGATAAGGAGCCTGGGGTTGGCTTCCTAAGTAACCCAGTGTCCCAGGTAACAAACTCTTGGGATTACCTTAGGCCAGTGGATCTCTGACTTGTAGCTCTCCAACAGGTGATCTCCCTGTACTCCAGGGAAAAGACAGTTTGCTCCAAGGCAAATTCTCCAACCCAGGAATCCCTAAATCTTTCCATATGATTAAGTTTTCCCAGAGGAATGCAAGAGCAAAATCCTCCTTCCAGCTCAGTGGAAAGCTAGATTAGAAGTGACCATTAAAACCAGTCAAATCCTAAAATCCTCCTCTCCTTCAAGAATTTTCACCCACCCCCACCTCCAGGGCTTGTATCAAAATTCTCCTCCTTTCCTCTTAAAGACAATCCATACTTTTCCCTCTATCCCTTACACTTCTCCACCAGTTTCATTGGTTCCTATGGATTGAATTTTCATCTCTATGAGATGACTACCTAATCTATATTATCCAGGCTTCTTATCTCTTCTTATTTCTAGTCTATGTTGCTACCTCTCTGAAGAAAATCCACCTAATCAAAAAGCCATATCAAATTTACTAAGTTCAAAGTAGAATTCAATACTCTTCTCAAAAAAAAATCCCTATTTCCAACATTCTTATTTATGTCAAGATCAGCATCCTTTCAATCAACCAGGTTCATAATTCCATCACCACCCTTCACTCTGACTTTTTTCCTTATATACTATATCCATATTGTGGCTATAGAGGCATGAAATGGTAACTCTTTGTCTAATAACTCATGAATGAATACGCAATTGGAAGAACTAGACCCTGTCAATATTAATATTCTTGTGATATATTCATCTGAAAAACTATAAAGAAAGCCAGTAGCAAAGCACCTCTTTACATAAGTCAAGAGGTAGGTTCATAGTCACTCTCTTCTAAATATGTCAGAGGCAAGAGATGAGCCCATATCTTCCAGACTTTAAGATCAGTTCTCACCTCAATACATTATGCTTCCTGTTGATTTTGTTTTCATCCATTCAGTAATATATTATGCTTAATAAGTAACAGACTTAATATACTGTATATAATATTCATATAGAAGCATAACATATATACCCAATATATATGAAAATATATCATGGCAAATATACATGAATACATAAATTTGTATATATCTCCTTGGCAATCAATGAAATAAAGAATATATATATATATATATATATATATATATATTCAGCTTTGTATGGTCCCCTTCTGGTTCTACTCTAGCAGAGGTGAAACAACAAAAACAGGAACCAAATCACATAACTTAAACCATCTATAACCATTTATTTACTATGAACACATTCAATATTAGGTCTCTGTCAGTGACCAGTGAATCATCAAATTTATGAGACTACAGAGACAGAGATGAATAAGTCAGGTACATGCAGAACATGGAAGTGATTTTCCAAAATTAAATGCTAATCAGGTTAGTGATGTTAAACCATGACAGAAAATTATCATCTCTAATGGACAGCAATTATGTTTTTTAATTGCTAACAGTATTGAGTGGTTCTAGTCCACCTACTGACTTTGGTAAAGTTTAGTAAGATGCCTTCTTGCTTCACATTTCAATGTCATTATGCTCTTTGATTTTCCTCTTTCTTCTCTTCTCAGGATCACCTCTTTGAATATCCAACACCCTCACTATGAAATTCTATCCTTGCCCACACTCAATCAATTAACAATCATTTATTAATCATGTGCTATGTGTCAGGAACTGTGTTAAGCACTGGAGATAAAAAGAAAAAGAAAAAAAAATCAGTAAATGTCCTTAAGAAGCTCCCATTTTAATGAAAGAGATAGTATTATATGTGTGTGTATAATATATCACATATATCTGCATATACATATATCTGTATGTATGGAGAAAGACAAAGAGAGAGAGGGAGAGAATGTTTACATGTATGTACTATCTATATTATATAGCTATATAGGAAACAGAGACAAAGCAAATATGGTTTAATCTTAAAGGGGAGGTTACCTGCAAAGATACACATGAGGAATTATGTGAACATAATTAAAAGTATTTTTTTAAATAATGACATATCTAAAAAACTTGAGAGCTATTAATTATTCATGGGTAGACTAAGCCAAAAAAGTAAAAAATTATTATTCTACCTAAATTGATTTATTTAATTGGTAGAATACAAATCCTACTACCTAAGAATTACTTTGCAGAGTTAGAAAAAATAATAAAATTCTTCTGGAGAAACAAATGATCAAGAATATCAAGGAAATTAATGGAAATATAGAAAGGAAGGGGGCCCAGAAATTTCAGATCTCAGACTATATTTTGACATAACAATTTGATAGTTATGAGGTAGATCAATTAAACAGATTAGGGTTATACAATATTGAGAAGAAATTAACATGGTAGATTTGTGTTTCAAAGATCCCAAAGATCTACTAAATATTAAGGCACAAACTTACTATTCAACAAAAACTACTGAAGAAAACTGGAAAGCAGTCTGACAGAAACTGGACATAGATAAACAGTTTACACATTATACCAAGACAATTCCCAAATGGATACATGATTTATACATAAAGGATGATATCATAAACAAATTGGAGAAAACAAATGGAAGAAATTGTCTATCAGATATGTTGGTAGGGGAAGAGTTAATGATCAAATGAGGGAATGTTGGTAGGGAAAGAGTTAATGACTAAATGACAGGGACATTCATAGGAGGTCACCTGGGCAATTCAAATTACAAAAAATGAAAAAGTTTCTGTACAGACAAAATCAGTGAAGCTAAAATTAGAATATAAATAAGGAATTAAGAAAATATGGCAAGTTTTCTTATAAGGGCCTCATCTTTAAGATTCATAGGGAATGATTTCAAATGTATAAGAATAAAATCCATTCTATAGTTGATAAATGGACACAGTATATTAATAGGCAATTTTCAGAGTAAAGAATTCAAGTTATCAATGGCCATAAAATTTATTGAAACAATTATTAATTGGAAACATGAAAATTAAAATAATTTGAAGTACCACTTCACACTCATTAGAAAAGCTGGAAAAATGAAAAATGACAAATACTGGAAGAGCTGTCCCAAAATATAAATACATTAATACATCATTGGTGGAGATGTGAACTACTCCAGCCCTTCTGGAAAACAATCTGGAACTATGGCCAGAAAGCTATTGTGGATTTTAAAATTAATGTCCAATAACTAAATATTTATTTAATAAAGTTTTATTTATAATAACTAAAGTAAAAGATCTAGCTATTCAGCCCACTCGCCAGAGCAACAGAGCAAGAGGAAGGAGTTAAAGCCAAATATAAAGGAATAACATCACCACGCAAATGTGGAGGAGTAGGAAAGATTAAAGGAAATTTTGGAAAAACTAAGAGACTTATGGGGGATCAAGTCCAAGTTTCAAAATATCCATTATACACTATTAAACTGATCAAACTCTCTGATACAGAAATACCACTTCTAGGTCTATATACAAAAGAAATTTTTGAAAGGTAAAGGGAATATATATATATATAATATAATATACATAATATATATAATATATATATAAGCTCTTTTCATGTTAACACAGAATTAGAAACTGAGGAAATGCCTAATAATTGGAGAATTTCTGAACAATAAATTTGATGTAATACTATTATGCAGTTAGAAATACTCCAGGTGATAGCTTCTGAAGAACCTAAGAAGGCTTGTATAAACTAATAATGAGTGGAATGACGAGTATAAGGGGAAAATTTTATTCATTATCAATATTGTGAAGATAAACATCTTTGAAAGACTTAGGAACTCTGGTCAACAAAAGTACCAACCACAATTTCAAAGGGTTCATGATGAAACATGCTATCCTGCCACAAATAAAGATGATCGACTCAGAATATAATTAAAGTATATGTGTGTGTATTTTACATATGTGTACACATATGCACTGCACATATATAAGGCAGGAATTTATTTTGCTTGATTCTAAGTATTTGTACTGGCTATTATTTTCTTGTTGGGTTTTGTTGTTGTTGTGAAGGATAGGGAGGTGGGAGACAGATAATTTGGAAATGAAAGGAAAATGAAATTGCATTTAAAATATATTAATTTAAGTCAGTGAAAGAAATCCAGGCATAGACTCTAAACGATAACCCTCATGTGAATATCAATAATATGGAAATAGGTCTTGATCAATGACACATGTAAAACCCAGTGGAATTACATGTTGGCTACAGGAGAGGAGTGGGAGAAGAGGAGAGAAAGAATATGAATCATGTAACCATGGAAAGATTTTTTTAATAAATTAAAAAAATTTTAAAGAGGGGAAAAAAAGAAAAAAACAGGATAATTTTCAGATGTATATTATCAATGAGTCAAATAATCCTGTGACTCTTATTCTATTCTTTCTACTAAACAGCTTCCTGGTTTCTTGCCCCAAAAAGATAAACTGCCAGGGGAAATAAAAAGTTTTCTCCTTTTTAATGAAGTATTCCTTTAAAAGAACACAAAGGATCATACACCCATAGAAATAGGTGATTGAAGTAATCACCTTATTGCCTCCCCTCTGCCCTCCTTACATTTGTGTTCTGTAGGCTAGTTATTCTTAGAAATCTCTTTCATCCCCAAATCCTACTTCCTAAATTTCATTTCTAAGCACTTCTTAAGATTCTATTTCTTTAGAAGGAACTGGGTATCCTTGAAGGCTGAAGCATATATATTTGTCATGTACGTATTCTTCCTTTTTAATATGTTCAGTCTTGTAGCAGAATAAAATCCATATATATTTGTTTAATGAGGAAAAAAAGGCACTTGAGAACCCATGGCTCTCATAAGACTTAGTGGCAAAAACCACTCTCACTACTTAATTACCTTCATTTTTGGAATTACTGCTATCATCCATAATACACAAGATCACTGCTAGCCACATAGAGGTTCATAATCATGTTGTCTTGGCCCCAAATGCTGTCACTGCTCCTCAAGGGGGAAGAATAAGTATGGTCCCATTTTGACTACTATGTGTGATGGGACTTAAAATATTACCTCATTTTTTTCTTCACAACAACTGTGGAAGTAGATGCAACTATTATTCCCATTTTACAGTTGAGGAAACCAAAGTAAGCAGAGCTTAAATGACTTGCCTGGGTCACATAGCTAATGAGTACCTGAGGTAGGATTTGAACTCACATGGTCTTGATGCCTCTATGCACTATTTCCCATAGCTGTCACCACATGATACCCCGCCTGATCAATTCAGAAAAGCTAGTTTGTTTTTTTTATTTTGGATGTAATATTAATGTCAAATCTTGGGTATCAGTAAGGGTAAGAAGTATTAAGTCTGTGAGTTCCCCTCTTTGGACTGTGATAGACATCCATGAAAAGACCAAAACAGTTAAGTTGATTAGTAAGCTTATTCATTCTTAAAGCTTGAAACAGGGAAAGTAGTGATAGAGAAGGACTTGTTCTCCCCACTAAGGAATGCTAAGTAACTTGGAGCAAAGAGGAAGGAGATTATTTCAAATGGCCATGCCTTAAAAATTCTCTCCTTTCACTATTCCTGCTCTTCTTAAAGGCAAGAATGACAGAGGGCTCCAGCCAGCTGAAAAACCTGATGCAGAATGAAGTATTGTCACATTCATTTCCTCTGGGTATTGTTTTGTTTTGTTTCTGCAGAGAAGGAATTAGCCCAGAGCCCATTGGTTTTAGAAAGAATAAACAAGAATTACTTCATAGAAGGATCTGCAAGCTAGGGGTTTCCTTAAGGTTTCTGTTGCTTACCTCAATAGCCCATAGGTATACACCTTCAAAAAGGAAAAGATGTGGGACACCTTATCTTCACCCTTGTCTGAAGGTAAAAGTAGGTGAGCACCTAGAATGAAATAGCAGGGAGGCAGAGATAACGAAGTCAGACCCTTGGTTTCTTTTCCCAGTTCTTTCATTTGTTTCTTTTTAGCTCCTATGGATAATGCACTCATCACCAGGCTTTCGATTCTGATATTCCTATGTTCATAGATGTACTAGATTGTAACTATCAACACACACCAAAGGGAAATCACTTCAGTAATCACTCAGGTCTTATAGTGAGAGTCCTCACAGCCATATCACAAAGAAGAACAGGAAAAAAGACTTAAAGGCAGGAATAAAGTGGAGTGGTGGACTGAAGCACAGGGCTTGGGTGTTGGGACACCTGGGTTCTAGCCCTAGAGTCGTTATTGTAGATCACCTGAAAAAATAACTTCAATACAAAGGCTATCAAGGACCCATGGACCTAAAGCAAAAGCAGTGAAACAGACAATGATAAAGGGCATTCACTCAATTCTTCTGTAGTAATTGGATCTCTTAGGGAAGAAATCAATATTTGGCTCCATTTGCTTCCCTTCACCTAAGCTTTCTTGTTTCTCTAAAGTTCTAACATTGAATCACTTAACCCTGTTCACCTCAGTTTCCTCATCTGTAAAATAAGCTGGTTTACTATTGAAAACCACTCCAGTATCTTGGCCAAAAAAAACTCCAAATGGGCTCACAAAGAGTTGGACAGAACTGAAATGACTGAACAACAATAACAGGGAAAGTGGTCACCTTCCCTTTTAGTAAAGCAATATTCTATATATGGACTTTCCAGATACTTGAAGTTTGAGACAGACATTTTTGAATCTTCTCCAGAAATTCTAATTTCATCAAATTAGAGCAGCTATTATTACAAAGTTTCTAATTTGATCATCAGCTGATCTTCAGTTAAGGCTTCCCAAGTCACGTTCTCATTTTTGTGACTTTGGACATTCATGTCCCTTCATGTCCTACTAGCATGCATTCATTTGCTCACCTGGCATCATTATTATACGGAGGAAACTTCAGGTTAATTCAATAACCTAGCCAATTTTCCAGGACAAAAACAGAAAAGAACCAAAGAATCACAAAAATTCAAAGTTCAAAGATACCTCAGAGACCATCTAATTACTGGCTTTAATATGAGAAATTCCTTAGAGGAAAAAAAGGATTGTGAGAGAAAAAGAGACAGAGTTATTACTGTAGGAAGATAGAAGATGCCTTCCCAGAATTCTCCCTATTATTGATAGAACTGATTCAGAGTTCTAAAGTAGTAAGCTGAAATCATGGAATTCCATGCTCTCTTGTGCAATGGATGTTTCCAACCCTTTTTTACTTGTCATAGGTTTTAGATCTACAAGGGAAACCATAATTTCTAGATGAAGAAATTGGGATGTAGAGATGCAAAGTGGCTTGACCAAAGATATCTAACTAGAGACAATTGGGTCTACTCCACTTTCACAATCCTGCCAAGATTTACTGATTTTATTGATGTTATCTGTCAAAAATAAGATATTTTATATGATATCTGTGATGAAATCACAAAGTCATTCTCATACTTGTTTTAAGTAGATGGATGATATCTCTCTTATGATATAAAGAGGCAATTCTGTTCAGATTTGAAACTAGTCATTTTCTCAAGTCACTTTCAAAATGAAGGAAGTCATTAACAGATTCACATGCAAGACCTGGCCTACTGAACATGAAGACTAATATTTTTATTAACCTTACAAGCCTGTAGTTTTTTCTAATTTTTCAAAGTATATATGTTTATACTATTTATGTGTATATATATGTATATGTATATACATTTTTGTATATACATATACATATATATATTTATGTGTGTGTAATCTCCTTGGAAAGAACATGGTATAATAGAAAAAGAATGGAAATTGGAATTAAGAAATTTGTATTAGCACTCTAACTATGACATTAATAAACTGTGGCTAAAAATAAATCATTAACCTTGTTGAAAGTCATTTTGTCAATCTTTAAAATGGGAATAATGATAATGCTTGGTTTTTATTATGTTTTTCCTCAATTACATATAGATGTAATTTTTAATAATCATTTTCTGACTTTTTTTGCAATACATATTCTCTCTATCCCTCTATTCTTCCTCTCACTCCTATGAGGCAGCAAATAATATGATATAGGTTATACATGTGCTATTATGAAATACATATTTCCATGTTCATCATGTTTTAAAAGAAGATACATATCACCTATATAAAAAAATCTCATGAAGGAAATAAAGTGAAAATAGTTTGATAATGTTATATGAATATAGGGTACAAGGGAGATATAGAGATATAGTGATGGTGATGATGTGTATCTTATTTATGATTTCCTCAGCTACAGTTGGTTGGAGAAACACCTACTCCTATTACCCTTACTACTGCTGCAAATTATCACCTTCCTCTAACAGCTGCCCAAATAAGGACCCTCGAGAGGTTAGATAGATGGGTAACCTTTAAGATCCAACCTGGGGTTGGATAAATTAGTATTGGGCTACTGATCTGCCTTGGATAACATTCAGGATCTGACTGCATTTGACTCCCTTCCCAAGGGCTGTGATAGAAAGACCACTCAGGAAGGTATTTGTTGAACATTCTTTATCTACAAATAGGGAAAGGATAACAAGGTCAAGGATTTTGGATTGGAAACCCTATTGATCTATAATCTATAGACTAAATAACAATCAGGACTGGAGGCTATTGATCAGGTGGAAGCTGGATATTTCACCTCTCCTGTACCTCTAGCTGGACCTGGCCACAGCCAAGCCAGAGAATAGGGAGGCTATCACTGCAGATGTACTGATGGTATTTATTCTCTGGGCTCTCTTATCACCAGTGTTGGTGATTTACTAGCTCTCACAGTCTATCAGGAAATAGATTCAGGTTTATTCCTACCCTCTTCTTCTTAAACTACCCAGCAACCCTTCAACCACCCTTCCAGCCACCCACTGCCCAGATTGAACCACGGATATCCAGTTCTCAGCCTCTGAGTCCAGAGACTTCAGAGACCAGATACTTCTCAGTCCAGATACTTCTGTCCAGAGACCTCCCTCAAAGTGGCTGTGAACGGTATTTATAGAGTGAAGTAACCCAACATTTGCCCCTGGCTCACGGCACCTGGGCACATTCTGAGTCTTTCAACTGCCATCCCTGTCAGTCAAGGTGGCATCTATCTCTTCCCATATTATTGAATACAACAATAATAATACTTGTATTATATATCTCATTGGATTGTTTTGAGAAATAAGCTTGCATTCTTATATTGTTATATGAAGTGAATTAATAGAAGTAATTAATCTTCACAATGATTGTATAAGGAAAGCATAGAGATATATGCCACTTAGGGTACTATAGTGCTATGGAAAGATAACAATATTTGAAGCCAGAGGACTTAGATATGGATCCTACATTAGATTCTGTGCTTCCTTGTTCTAGTTGCTAAATCCATTTAATCTCTCTAGTCCTTAGTTTCTACACCTGCAAAAAAGAGGAGATTTCCACCACTTAGACCATGATCATCATTTTTTTCTTTGTCTCTCTCTCTCTCTCTCTCTCTCTCTCTCTCTCTCTCTCTCTCTCTCTCTCTCTCTCTC